>NC_134827.1:614365-685008 GCF_004210375.1 Tachypleus tridentatus | reverse complement strand
TTGAATAAGCCAGCGATTCCTCTCACGCAAAATAAAAAACAGAAGATGGCTAGGGGCCCCGCATGGCCAGGTGGTAAGGGCACTCGACTCGTAATCTGAAGGTCGCGGGTTTGAATACCCTTCATACCAAACATGCTTGCCCTTTCAGCCGTAGGGATATTACAGTGTGGCGATCAATCCAATTGTATTGTAGCCCATCACAGGTGCAAAACACGTGCGAAAATACACAATAAAATTTAAAAATCATAACTGAGTTTACCACTGTTTGGTCTTGGAGCATCTAGTTCCTGAAGGGAAAACAAAGTCTAACAAAACAATAGTAAGGCCACCAGTTCTGTTTAAGTTATTACACTAGTAAAACTTTAGAAAGGTAAAGCTGGATTTTACAGTACCTTACCAAAATTAATCTAAAAAATAACAGCAACAACATTAAACATATTATTTGTGTTACTTGAATTTGTTAAATGAAATAACGCATAAAATTCCTATTAATAGCCGTCCCTAATTTAGCAGTGTAAAACTACAGGAAAGGCACCTAGTCATCACCACCCACCGCAAACTCTTGGGCTACTCTTTTACCAACGAATAGTGGGATTGATCGTCACATTATAACGCCCCCACGGTTGAAAGGGCGAGCATGTTTGGTGTGACGGAGGTTCAAACCCGCGACCATCAGATTCCGAGTCGAACGCCTTAACACACCTGGCCTTGCCGGGCAAACAGCTATTAGTCATATTGCAGGAATAAGGGTAAGTCATACATGAAAGACGTTGCTGAAAGTCATTATTTTTAATTCATCAGTCCCCAAATTAGGTTATTTAGAGAATATTAGCTGCCTAACAGAATAGCAGCCAAGAAAATGATTAATAGATAGAAAGCGTTAATTCACACGCTGAAACTATGTTTCTTATACCGGATTACTATGTAAGTGACCAGGAATGAAAGTTCTAAAGATAACAATATAATCAGATAGGCATACAACGAAATGTAGTTTTAAAAAATAAACTAAAAGATAGATGTAAATCACACCTGCATAACTGCACGTTAGTCACATGCGAGAATGGGTAGAGAAATACATACATATATACACTGCTGGCCAAAATCTTAAGGCTAATGAACTTGAAGAAAAAATATGCATTTAGCTTTGTTAGACTCAACCACTTTTTGAGTAGAGCTTCGAAAGAAGAAAATAAGAAAAGGGAAAATAAGAAAACCTTTTTCAGCATTTAATAGGGAAAATGTAAACGCTATGAAATTAACCTAAATACCAGCTGGTCAACAGTTTAAGACCATACTGAAACGAAGTGTTAATCGGTAAACGCGTAACGAAATTTAGTCATTTGTGTTCAAGCATTAGCGATGTCAACATCTCCCACTGACATCTTCTGTGTTACATTGGGTAAAAACATGGCAAAGGCTAAAAAAGCTGACAAAGTTTCAACGTGGCAGAACTCTCAAGCTGCAAAAGCAAGGTCTCTCTCAACGTGCCATCGCTGGTGAGATTGGGCGTAGTTAAACTGCTGTTGCAAATTTCTCAAAAGATCCTGAAGGATACAAAACGAGAATTTCAAGTGGTCGGCCCAAGAAAATTTTGCCGGCGTTGAGCAGGAGGATTCGAAGGGTTGTCCGACAAGACATCAGCCGATCGTCGAACCAGATTAAGGTCCTTACGGACGCAGAATTCAGCTCAAGATCTATAAGACAGCATCTACGAGAGAAAGGCTTCAAAAACCACGTCTCCTTCCACACCACGAAACAGCTCGGTTAAATTTTGCTGAGAAGCACCAAACATGGGACGTAGAAAAGTTGAAGAAGGTTTTGTTCTCTGATGAGAAAAAATTTAACCTGGATGGGCCAGGATGGCTTACAACCATCTGGCACGATAAGGATATCCAACCGGAGACATTTTCTACACGACACAGTGGAGGAGGTTCCATCATGATCTGGGTTCTTTCTCTTTCCATGGAACAATGGAGCTTCAGGTTATACAGGGGCGTCAAACAGCAGCTGGTTACACTGACATGTTGGACAGAGCATCTTTATTGACTGAAGGCCCTCGTTTGTGTGGAAATGTCTGGATCTTCCAGCAGAACAACGCTGCAATCTACAATGCCCGCAGGACAAAGGACGTTTTTCATGGCGAATAACGTGATTCTTTTGGACCATCCAGCGTGTTCGCCCGAACTGAACCCCATTGAAAATGCTTGGGGGTGGATGGCAAGGGAAGTATGTAGAAATGGACGCCAATTCCAAACAATGCATGGTCTTCGTGAAGCCATCTTCACCACTTGGAATAACATCCAGCCAGCCTTCTGCAAACGCTTACATCGACCATGCCAAAGCGAATGTTTGCAGTTATTCGCAATGACGGCCGTGCAACTTACTACTGAGACCTCTTGTTGGGCATTTTCTACCCTGTTTAGGACTTCTTTTTGGTATGGTCTTAAACGTATGACCAGTTGGTATTTAGGCTAATTTCATAGCGTTCACATTTTCCTATTAAATGCTAAAAACGTTTTTTTTTCCTCTTTTCTTATTTTCATCTTTCGAAACTCTACTCAAATAAGTGGTTGAGTCTAACAACGCAAATGCATATTTTTTTCTTTATTTTCATTGGTCTTAAGATTTTGGTCAGGAGTGTATATATGACTTTCATAAATGCTTTTCTAAACAAAGAAATACTGTGGGATTACTAATTTCAGACAAATTAAAAAAAAACAAAGCCTTTCTGCAATATCTCAGAAATTCGACATTAAATGATACTTCTTATGTTTACTCAGAACTTCAGTTATTAAAAAAACCCATAAAATTGAGGATCTATTATTAAACGAGAATTTCGCATAAAATTGTATTTTCTGTTTCAATTTTCACACTACTCAATGTGTGTTTATAGATTAAATACACATTAAAAATTAATGATTTTCTTATCAGCAAAACAATTAACTTTACATATATATATTTTATTAGTCAAACAAAAGAAACCTTCAACTTGAATATTTTTACACACTACACCATAGCTCCGTATCTGTCACAGCTGGATAGATGAAGATAAGGCAAGCTTCGTGACTAATCGGAGGTAAATGCTCTTAGAGACACTGCGTTTTGCATGAATCGTAACGACCAAAAAGACGAAAAATTACGATTATCGCATTTGTAAAGAAAGGAAATAAAAGAGGGGTTAATTTTCTAGCAAGTAATTTATGTTTCAGAGTACAGAATTTCACACAAAAATGACTGAAACAGTTGTTAAATAATACTTTACTTATAAAGAGTTTTGGGTTATCAATCACACAAAACTTTATTTCATTTGTGAGGCAGTAATTAATTCTTAAATATTTCATACACTTGCATAAGCGGGTCAATAATATAGGCGTTGTCCAGTAACCTCTTTTCCAAATTTCGATCAGCATAGATAAGATTACTAAGTAGAAGACAAAGTACATTGTAGAACATATTATATCAGACCATTAAGATCAGCACAGATCAGATTAATAACTAAAGACAAAGTACATCGTAGAACATGCTACATCATACCATTAAGATCAGCACAGATCAGATTACTAAGTTGATGATGAAGTACATCTTAGAACATATTATATCAGGCCACTATATAAAATCTAAGCATCAAACCAATTCTATTATATGTCTACATAAATCACAAGTTTAAATTCAATTACATCGAAGTTGAGTGGAATGAAAATACATTTTGATAAAACGTTTTTAAAAACTTACTTCCAATAAACTACGCGGTGTAGGTTATTGTTATTCTTCTTTCTGTAGCTTGTAATTAAAAATAAAGGTATTTGATAAGATAAGACTGCACATTTCAGGACGCAGGAGAGGTTTAGTTGATACAAAAACCAAACCTTATAGAGGAAAAAACTTCACGAATTCCAACAATTTAAAAGTTTACGGATTTCACGTATATAGAAAATATTAAATAGTGTTATGTACATTTCCTGATTACTAAAGTTAATACCTTTGAAATGAAAAATGAAAAATTATTTCAGAATAATAAAAACTACCCCATTTTTATAGAAAAAATAAAAACAATATAGCATGACAGGGCCATTTTGTTTGTTTCAGATTCGCGCACACCTACAGAGGAGTTGCTTGTTTTTTTGTTTTTTTTAAATTTCGTGCAAAGTTTGTTTATTTGTTTGTTTTGTTTTTTGGAATTTCACAAAGCTACTCGAGGGCTATCTGTGCAAGCCGTCCCTTCCACAAACAACACTTCCACCTGTTTGTTTGTTTGGTTTGAATTTCGCGCAAAGATACAATAGGGCTATCTGCGCTAGCCGTGCCTAATTTAAGTGTAAGGCTAGAGGAAAGGCAGCTAGTCATCACCATCCACCGCCAACTCTTGGGCTACTCTTTTACCAACGAATAGTGGGATTGACCGTCACTTTATAACGCCCCCACGGCTGAAAGGGCGAGCATGTTTGGCGCGACCGGGATTCGAACCCGCGACCCTCAGATTACGAGTCGAGTGCCTTAACCATCTGGCCATGCTGGGCCTTCTCTTACTGCACAGCTTACCCATTGTGTGTGTTAATTGAAAATTCCGTTAATTTGAAGCTGTTGACGGATCTGTAGTCAGAAATCAGGAAAATAATAAACATACAGTAATGTGTAACACAGATCCACATACAGTAGCCCATCTCGCCAAATAATAAAAAAAATATATAATAAATGGAATACATAAAAAATGTGGATATAAACCAGTAAAATAACCCTCACAATATTCAAACATTCAACTGATTCCAACCACAAAATGCAGAGAAACAAAGACAATGTCCATCACGATGTGAAGCTAATATAACCTTAAAGAAGACGATGTCCATCATAACTTGTTGTACTTATAAATGCCCAAAATGGCATAACGAAGGAGGTTGTAATCCATCACAAGTTGACATCCACACTAACTACTCACAATGTGACATGCAAATAAGACTATACATTCTGATCCATATCAACTATCCATTCATTGAAATTGAATAAAACGAATGTCCATAGCACAGTGAATTAAATTAAACAAATATCCACCACAACCCTGATTCATACTAGTTATCTCTACACAGTGACATTGAATGAACCACCATCCAACAACAGTCTGGTTGTGTTAGCAATACATATATTTATATCAAGGGTCTGTGTTAACTATATATATGTTAATATCAAGGGTCTGTGTTCACTACATATATATGTTGATATCAATGGTCTGTGTTAACAATATATTTTATGTTGATAGCAAGGGTCTGTGTTAACTATATATATTATGTTGATATCAAGGGTCTGTGTTAACTATATATATGTTGATATCAAGGGTCTGTGTTAACAATATGAATGTTGATATCAAGGGTCTGTGTTAACTATATATATTATGTTGATATCAAGGGTCTGTGTTAAGTATATATATGTTGATATCAAGTAAAATACAAAGATGAGACATTGAACAGGACACATATATCTGTCGTAAATGTTATAAACACAGACTCCACACAAAGTAACAACAGAATCACGAACATCACACACAAGGTGTTTGATAGACAATAACTTAGTACAAGATGAAAGACCGCTTTGAGCTGATCGATACAATTATTAGTATCTAAGTTCCGATTCTGCCGCCCACTTTATTTTTTATTTTGTGCACATAGCTGTGAAGTTATGTAATATAAAGATTAAGTACTATATATTAAAACGATTTTGGAGTCTCACTACGCCGTTACAATCCATGTCGCGACTTCCAACCAGACTCTATCTCACAACTGTGTATCTTTCTTGACAATAGACGTGGAGTGTAGTTTTCATTGCAAAAGAATTCGTTGGAAGGCTGTCATACGTAAAGCACGCAATTTATTTTGCATGTTTCAATAATCTATGTAGAGTAAGAGGGCCGCGGTTTCCTAGCTCCTATTTCAACAGTCTGACCACACAAAAATCCATAGCCCTTGCGACTGACAACTTGACCAGTATGTTTCAGTATGAAATAGCATGAACATCAATTTTATTCTGTAGATATTTTGAGTATGCCTCGATTGAATATATATGTTACTCATGTAGAAATATATGTTGATTACGTTCTGTGTTGTTGCCTGTTGTCTTTGCGTTTGTTGATTCTTGTCTGTTATATGACGCCGTATTTTGCTTTCCATAATTTTATGGATGATTTTGTGCCCAGAGTTTATCGATATATCGTTGTTTTCCCTCTTGAAAATTGTAAATCTCCAATCTCCAGTTCATATTTTTATGAACTGAAAGTATGAACAGTTTGCGTTAGAAAGGGCTGTATGTTTAAAATCGCTTTAATATAAACATACTTCACCCACAATATTACTTGATAATTAAAATAATCTGTCTATAACTTTAAATTATATAACATTCGAAACTTAGATGTATTTCTAGGCTTTAGCTTTTGAAGCCCACTAATAACTGCCATTAATTGACACCTTAAGATGATGGCTCTCTGTGTGCATCTTCAATTGTTTTGGCCAAATTGTACTTTATGTTTTGAGTGATAATGACCTAACTTACGTAGCCATTTTGAAACTACGTTTGTGGTACGAATTGAAACTAGAGACGTGTCATTTGTTAACTTTCCTATCTTGACCTTTGTTTCAAATTTACTTTTTTTACCAGCCTTTGTAAATTCAAGATCATGTCAGAAGTGGAAGGCTAGTTAAGTGGTAGTTAAGCAGTTCATGTCAACAGATGCTGTTCAGTGTTATAAATAAATCATTAGTGTTGGTAAAGCAAAGTAAGTAAATATTTGTTTTTATTGTTGTGATATTTGGTCTCGCATTATTCAATAAAGTCCAAAACTTTTACATGAATCAGCCACAACCAGAACTCCCATTTTTCGGTTTAGTCACCTACATTGCTTGTCATTTAAATCATGCATAACATTTGGGTTCGCACGCGAGTTTCAGGTTCTCATATTTCCCTGCTTGTAATCACGTAACCGTATAGCATCTGACCTCGGTTGAGATACTCCATTTTTCTGTTGTGTTATACAAACAAACTCATAGTTGTATATTGAGGTTTTTTGGATACTCGACGTTCTTCATTTGCATTATTTTGTTTGTCCACTTAACCTCAACATTCTCATTCGTTTTATATTCTCAATGCTATCATACAGTTATTTAGTGTGCAGACATTTCACAACCCCGTTATTTTGTGCAGGTAGTCACGTGACAGTGGGAAAAAGTTGGAAAAGAAAATACTGGATAGGTATTTAGGTTAATTTATAATTTCACTTAACCAGGGGCAGTCAGAAACTACTGTTTCTTTTCACCCCACACGCGACGAGAGAAAATGTCTCAACGGAGTACGAGATTGGTAAACTGGACTTAAGTGGCAAGATATTTATTAATCTTTGGGAAAAGTGGGGTAGGTAAGAAGGCACCTTAAGTTTGATTGTGGTTTTCATCAGTTAAGAAGAATGCCGTGAAAAGGGGGTAAAACCCTTTAAAATGTGTCCTATTTTATTACATTTGCTGTTCCCCGCTGGAATAGGGGTAGATCTACGGATTTACAACACTAAAATAGAGGGTTCGATTCCCCTCGGTGGACACAGCAGATAACGCGGTGTGGCTCTGCTATAAGGAAACACACATTATTTCTAGTTAAAAGAAAAAAATTGAACATACACCTGCTTTAGATACTGAAAAATGCGCTTTTTGTGATTGGCAGCCGTTTTGTCGATAACTTTGGATAAAAGAAACCCACAAGCTGCTATAAAATTAATAAAAAGTGTAATTTAAAACAGTTGATGCAGAAAAGGATTCATGCAGGGACAAAGAATGTCATGCGCCATGTACAAGTTGCGCATCATCTGTAATTATAGCAAGAGTAGGCCTACTAGTGCAGGACAGTGACGTACATTGCGGCCAAAGCCTATGGTGAAAATACATATTACTGATGTAGGGACGTTTTACTTTTACCACCTATCGTAAAGAACCACACTGTATGAAAAGAATCAGTAAGTTCGAGCTTTTTTGTTTTATATTAAGCTGTCCATATTTCTTCATTGTTTTAACCCAATAAGACGAAATTCCCTTGATATGATGCATAAACATTGGTGGATGAGTGAAAGCGAATGATGCATGCGCGATTTCGTTTATTTTTTGAACAATTGTGAAAATGTAGGCACATATTTTTTAAGGTTACAAAGTAGATATGACCGTCTTATATCGCATTCTTCTACAGTGTCCGAGGTCTGATTTAGTATTCCATTTCAAGGGAGTTTTCACATCACTTGAAATCGGGTTTCGATACCCGTGGTGTAAATTGTACACATTGCCAATTGTGTAGCTTTGGGCTAAATTACAAACAAACCCGAAATTATTAATTTTGTTTCTTATGAAAAGTTCAAATTTGACATTAAATGCGCTTTTTAAATGATTGTTATAGTTTAAAAATGTATTTATATATCGATTTGTACACATACGTATAAACATTTAGAAAACAAACAACTACTTTATTCTCGAACAGAAACAACAATGTAAGTTTTTATTCTAGGATCGAGCATTGTCGTTTCAGTTAGAGAATAAATTAGTTGTTTTTAAGCATAGTCCTCAATACTCAAAACAGTTCACATTCAAACAATAGAGAAGTAACGAGGATAATCAGTCCTAACATCTTACAGCTGTATCATATGTACGCGCTCTATAACTACACAGTAATACGTTTAGTAGCCATTTATCTAAGATGTTAAGTCAATCTAAAGTTTCACTGTTGGATCTCTTTATTGGGCTTTCGTTACTTGTTAGATGTTGTCATAAAGGAGTAGTACATGTAACAAACAACTAATTTTATACTTATTAAAATAAGGTTATATTTTATTGCCCCTTTCACGTTAGTTTCTTTAACTTTAGCGGTTAATATATCTACATTTATGTATATACATTCGTTGTGCAAGCCGAACCTCGCGAAGTATTATTGGGATTACGGCCGAAAATATCGACCGCAGCAAGGGTAATTAACTGATGAACAAATGTATTCTAATATTTATAAGTTTTTGTTTTGAGAGTGACATATCAAATTAGCTTCATTACATACTAGAATCGTTTTTAGTTTTGGCCCCTCTCTGTAGCTTGCTTCGATCAGGTGTTACTGATTTAAAAAAAACGAAAATAAATTCCGTTGTTGGTGTGCAATACTACTGATACGATAACCATCTTTTTGAGTATTCCTGGAAATATGTGTTAAACTATACTGCTAGTACTAACAACACAGTTTTTTTCTAACACGCGCCCTAGCCCTATGTAACAATTATTAATCATATTTTGTTTGAGAGATTTAAAAAAATTTGAGTATCCGTGTGTCAAAATACTTGTAAAATATAACCAAAAGAATGTGTTCTTGACTTAGAACTTGACGGTTTTCACCAAGAAAAGTGTGACTACGGAAAGAATTATGGTTTGATGTTTGTGTTTTTTTAATTTCACATAAAGCTACTCGAGGGCTATCTGTGCTAGCCGTCCCTAATTTAGCAGTGTAAGACGAGAGCGAAGGTAGCTAGTCATCACCACCAACCGCCAACTCTTGGACTACTCTTTTACCAACGAATAGTGGGATTGACCGAACATTATAACGCCCCCACGGCTGAAAGGGCGAGTATGTTTGGTACGACCGGGATTCTAACCCGCGACCCTCAGATTACGAGTCGAACGCCTTAACCCACCTGGCCATGCCGGGCCGAATTATGGTTTGATTTATCAATAATTGTAGTTTATTCTTTGTCCTTTGATCTGGCAAACCTAAATATTTCCATTAGTTTGTGTTTTCTTATAGCAAAGTCACATGGGACTATCTGCTGTGCCAACCGAAGGAAATCGAACCCCTTATTTTAGCGTTGTAAATCCGAAGAATTACTGCTATACACCGGGGAACTTCCAATTAGCATTAGTAACCGAGATAAGTCGTGGTTGTATGTTGTGAAGTCACAATACAACAACAGTACTACTAAAACAACACGTCAACTAAATACTAATCCCGAATTATACATTTCGTCAGCCGTACCTTAAGTGATATTTTATGTAAAAACATTTGTTGTCTTACTTCACTTCATTTTTTCAACGGCACATTATTTACATAGTGCAACAAAATGTTAAAACATAACCACAAGCGACGAGTGAGTCTTTTGTTTGGGTAGGCTCTCTTGTTGTCTGTTAGGGGTTGCACAATGGGAAAAATCAGTTCTTGCTCCTATATAAATAAACTACCACCAGGAACTCACATAAACCTCTTTAGATGTCTGTCTCTTTCTACGTATACCGCATAGTATTTTTTTGGCTGGTGAGTGTCATGCCTCGCTAGGAACAGTTTATTTGAAGAGGATAAACCTCTTCCCAAGCCTTTACATGCACTGTCTCTGTTTCAGGTGTAAGTGCAAACAGGGTAAAAATTCTAATGGACAAAAAAAAAGGTAGGCATGCCGTTGTAATTGTGATTTAAAAATTACATGTGAAAATCTATGAGAACGAACTTAATTTCACAACAAACTAATAAAAAAATAAGACTAGAGGGAAGACAACTAGTTATCACCACCAACCGCTAACTCTTGCGCTACTCTTTTATCAACGAATAATTGAATTGATCGTCACATTATAATGATCCCACGGCTGAGAAAACGAGCATGTTTTGTGTGACGGGAATTCGAGCCCACGCCCCTTAGATTGTGAGTCGACCGCTCTAACTACCTGACAATGCTGGGGCGTCTCAATTTATAACAAGAATAGCTGAAAGCGCGAGGAGTGAATTACAAATCCTAAACGATGTGGAATGTTTTCTGAAAAACTGCAGTATCTGGAATAATTATATTTATACGTGACAGATGAAAGTATTATCTTTTTTTCATGAAACGTTTTCCGTTAAAAAATTCTATTTGACGAAACGGGAGTTATTAAAGTTATTTCCCAGGATCATATCTAAATTCTACCATTCTCTGATCAAACGTTCAATATTTGCTATTATCACGTAACTTAGCTAGAACGGTGTTACAATGAAATGGACCTGCACATTATAAAACTATATACCACAGTTACCAAACTTTGTTATTCAAGCTAACAACGCTTTCACGAATTGTGGATGCGAGGAACGGGTCTAATTTGAGGTTATTTTTAAAACATAAAGTTTCTTACATTATAAACATGAAATATGCATACATTCGTAATGATACCTGATTAATACAAATGTTACGTAAATAAAAGTCATGTTTGTTTATTTGTTTTGAATTTCGGGCAAAGATACACAAAGGCTATCTGCGCTAGTTGACACTAATTTAACAATGTAAGACTAGAGGGTAGGCAGCTACTCATCACCAACCACCGCCAACTCTTGGGCTACTCTTTTATTAACGAATAATGGGATTGGCTGTACATTATAACGATCCCACGGCTGAAAGGGCGAACATATTTGGTCTGACGGGGATGCGAACCCGCGATCCTCAGATTGTGAGTCGAGTGCCCTAACCACCTGACCATGCCAGGCCTAATATAAAAGTCATGGCTCGTAATTTCCAACAATAGGATGTGGCCGTCTGTAAAAGTAATTTCTGTAAGGAGAGTTATAAATAATTAGATAAAATCTAAATGTGAACGCAAGAGGCTGATTTTAGATGCAAGGTTGATTTTCTGATATTGTTTGACATACAGTTGTAATGTCCTTTTCCCGATAGCGTTTGATCAATAGGTACACTGTATTTCCCAATACTGTTTACTTTCCCGCTGTACTGAGGATTTTCAAATGTTGTTCAGTTTTAACCTGCTTCCTGAATTTTCCAATGTTGTTCGATTTCCAGATGTACAGAGATTTTCACACACTGTTTGATTTGTTGTTGCATGGTGTATTTCTAGATGTACAGGGATTTTCACATACTGTTTGATTTGCTGTTGCATGGTGTATTTCCAAGTATACAGGAATTTTCACATGCTGTTTGATTGGTTGTTGCAGGGTGTATTTCCAAGTATACAGGAATTTTTACATGCTGTTTGATTGGTTGTTGCAGGGTGTATTTCCAGATGTACAGGGATTTTCACATACTGTTTGATTTGTTGTTAGATGGTGTATTTCCAGATGTACAGGGATTTTCACATACTGTTTGATTTGTTGTTAGATGGTGTATTTCCAGATGTACAGGGATTTTCACATACTGTTTGATTTGTTGTTGTGTGGTGTATTTCCAGATCTTAAAAAGATGTAAACTATTACAAGAATGTGAAAAGTCAAAATTTGAGTGTTGGTTTGTACAGTATAGTACTACTCATTAGCAATGAAATTTTCAGTATTCCAATAGTCTTAAGTTCTCAGAAGCCACTTAAACTGTAACTTTATACTCCAACTGTCAATAAGACATACAAGCTTCAAACACACATTATGAACCAAAACGATAGTGCTAGTAGTTGATATTCTTGTCCAAAGACTAAAATTCATCACTTCACGAATTATTGTGATATATATACACATAAATTAATCGCTACAATAACTACAAGATTATAAAATTTTTTGGGCAAGCAACAGGATGAATTTTGAAAAAATTATGTGAGAGACAAGAAAACAATGTGCTAAGATTATTTAACAACTCAACACTTTTAAACGCGTTCGGACTAACTTTGAAAAAGCTATCACACTGTATTATTGACCTCATATCTTATATATCAGGTACTAGTAGGACCTAATAAAGAAAATGTTTCTACTTTAAAGAAATATTCCCACTTTGACACATTCCCTGTCTTTGATATATTCTCTGCTATTAGAATGCGGACTACTTTACCAAAACCTTCTAGTGATTGTATGGAATATAAAGTCTAAATATTGTATAAATAATTCATATTTACCAAAATTCTTTTTTGTTTGACCAGTATCGAAACAAGCCAAACTCTACTCTGCTGATGTGGCTTACAATCAAACATCAATACTAAATGTTCTATCTAAAGAACAGCTAGCAGAATGAAATATCTTGATAATGTCTATAAGTTTACGTTTATTCCAAAGAACAAACTGAATTTTCTTCAGACATATAGAACATACAAACAAAACTAAAGTACAAACCGTAAACTTCGATTGGTAAAACGTATCTTGCTGGAGTGCCTGACTAGTATTAACTTGGTAAAGAAATACGTAGCTAGTATCCACATGTTAGAAATAATACCTAACTAGTATTCACATGGTAGAAGGAGTACCTGACTAGTATCCACATGTTAGAAGGAATGCCTAATCAGTAATAGTATCTAAATAATAAGAGGAGTACGTAACGGATATCCTCATTTTAGTAGAGATTAGTCAATTTTCAGGTTTAATTGCTATTAGTAAGTTGTGCATGACGAGTATAATAACCTATACTATTTGGCATTGAGCTACCACATCGTTTCACTAACAAACAAAAACATATTTACTCAAACATCACATAAAAATAGCTTTATCCAATATTAACTCAGTAACATTTAAATCATTCAGTAAACCACAATAAGCATTACCAATTCAGTCTGCCAAAATGTACGTCAAACAACAGGCCAAAAGCAAATAGTATTGAACACAGAGGGCAAACAAATGTCCTCCTGGCATGGTCTGGTGGTTAGAGAATTCCACTCAAAATCTGAGGGTATCGGGCTCGAATACTGTTGCTGATTATGCTTGCCTTTTCAGTCGTGGGGGCGTTATAATATGTTAGTTAATCCCACTATTCGTAGTATGAGAGTAGCCCAAAATATGGCGGTGGTCGATGTTGACTAACTCTCTTCTCTCCAGCATATAAAAATCAAGATTAGGGACGACTAGAACAGGTATCACTCGAGTAGCTTCTGTCAAACTTCGATAAGCAAACACAGTAATGTGTCAAATTGTAAACAGCAATATTGACAACTCTGAACTGAAACACTCAGTCGAAATATTGTAATGTGTTTTACAAACGAAAAAACGAAGTCACGAGAGTGTGCTTACTACAGAACTCCACCAGCATAGCCAGGTGGTTAAGACACTCGACTCGTGATCTGAGAGTCGCGGGTTCGAATCCCCTTCGCACTAAACATGCTCGCCCATTCAACCGTAGGGGGGGGGGTTATAATGTAACGGTCATTCCACTATTCGTTGGTAAAAGAATAGCCCAAGAGTTGGCGGTGGGTGGTGATGACCAGCTGCCTTCCCTCTAATCTTACACTGCTGAATTAGGGACGGCTAGCGCAGATAGTCCTCGTAGTGTTGCTCGAAATTTAAAACAAAACAAACAAAAAGAAAATACTACAGACATAAAGTAATTTCTGTTATATCAAAATTTCCGTATTTATTTTTTCTTTCCTTGCTTATCGCAGGTTTTCGCTTTTGCTGAACATAAACACGATAGAAACGAGTAGAGTCTAATAAATTTCATCACAAATAATGAAATACAAAACGTATAAAACAATTTGCTGTATTTGTAACTTTTTGAGTTTAAACTACACACACGTAAACCATGTGGTATATAAACAGTTGCCTTTTGTCACGTGATATTAGATTAGTTTTATGTTAAACCACGTGCTCCAAACTTTGTCAAAAGTGTGGGAACAAGTGTAGAGAAGACTAATTTAGGTAGCGAGTAGGGTAAGCAACATTAGCGCTAAACATATTCAAAGTGAAGTGACAGATGTTCTTTGTGACCCCATGGGCAGTATTCTACGGGTTGAAAGGCCGAGGTTTCGAGTTCCTTGAAGTTGTTAATATTCATAATAGAAGTACATAGATAGCTTCAGTGATTTTATTTCAAACAAAACGATTGGGAGTTTTAATATTGTGTAATATAAAATTTTGATTTTCAATTACTTGCGAATTTGTATGAAATTATTAGACTAATTTATACAAACTGAAAAGGTAAATAATGAAACATTTGTACATCCATTATTTTGCCATGTACTTAGACAATCAAACACTAACACACTCAAAACTGCTGTCTTAACGCCAATGGTCCCCCTCTAGTTATTAAAGACGTAATTAAATAATTTTGAAGAAATTTCTTTCAAATCAAAAAAGGTTAATTGAAAAATATAGAAAAGTGCTAATTAGCACACTTGAAGATATTAATCTTAGCCAATGTTATGAAGGTTTCTTTCAGTCACTGTAAAGGTTCATCCAAACAGGCTGCAGTTGTACCAAATTTTCTGTTGTAATTCCATTTTAACTATCTGTCGTTATGAACAAAAGCTGTGTTAAATTGGATATTTTTCCTTTCAACAATGCGACATTAAATAACATGAAACATCCAACAATGGCTGACGATTAGGTAATAATTAATTTGTTTGTCGTAGCTTGGCTGTATGAACATCAAACTCTGTGCACCAGGTTTTACTGCTGAGTTTTCGTCAAGGTAATATACATAAACACATGTACACGTAATAAACGACGAAGATCTAATTCCTTCAGGGTTGTCCAACGATTGCCACAATAATCTTGTTTAGACTTAGAATTAATACAACGCTTGTCATGTTGCAGTCGACCTCATCTTCACAACCTCGTTTACAGACAGTTTTACTGAATCAATAAAGCAGTAGACAGTCAAATGCCTCACGAATAATTACCGAAGAAAATTACTACACAATTAGTTCGATGCGAAAGCGTATAATAGAGAGACTGGAGGAACATTGATGATTCCGTTTAAAGTTGACCGCAATTTCCTTAAAGAAGCCCTCGTTGGAGACAATATTTTATCTTTATAAATATATATGGAATATAAACCACAGGTATAGACCATAATTTCTGGTGGGTTTTTTTGTTTTTGTTTTATTAGGAATCTTGTGAATACGATAAGTATTTTAATACAGAAACTTTCAAAAGACCAGGTAAATCATGGACATAAACCCCAATTATCTATTCTCTTTCTTATTAAGAATTAGGTGAAAATGACATTTTAATCAGAAACTTTCAAAAGACCAGATAAACCACGGACATAAACCCGAATTATCTTTTTACTTTCTTATTAGGAATTCGGTGAAATTGACATTTTAATCAGAAACGTTCAAAAGACCAGATAAACCACTGACATAAACCCCAATTATCTTTATACTCTCTTATTATGAATTCCTTGAAAATGACACTTTAACACAGAAACGTTCAAAAGACCAGATAAACCACGGACATAAACCCCAATTATGTTTTTTCTTTCTTATTAGGAATTCAGTGAAAATGACATTTTAATACAAACCCTTTTAGAAGACCAGATAAACCACGGACATAAACCCCAATTATGTTTTTTCTTTCTTATTAGGAATTCGGTGAAAATAATATTTTAATACAGAAACTTCTAAATGACCAGACAAACCATGGACATAAACACCAATTCTGTTTCTTAAATTAGGAATTTTGTAAATATAATAAACATTTAATACAGAAACTTTCGGATAACTACACATTCTACTTGTCTTGAACGAAAATAATCTTAATTTATACACACTCACATACACACAAACATGTATTTACCAATTATTTTAAATACCATTAATTATCAAAACAAATGTCTAACATACAATCAACTGGAATAAAATATGACCAAAGTAAAGTTAATAGGCCTTGTTGCAATTTTAATACGATCTACGCTGTTTCGGTTAAAATAAACCGTGTTACGTGTAGATCTCTGTTTCAGGGCTGGTTGAATATCGACAATCTGATTCATAAATAAGCTATTATGTAGGTTCATAGTTCGGTTTATAACTGAGTAATTCAGATTTTGAGGGTGAGTGAACGACGTAAATAATACATTAATAATAATGAGTTTAACATATGCACTGTTTTTCCTTCAGGTATAGTAATGATGGAACATTTTACCATTAACGGCTTCATCGCATTATCTCGTAAAATCAGGGAAAAACAATCAAAAACTTTTCATCATAAGTGATTTTTTTTATACCTCAAGTTTCCGTATTGCTGTTTTTATCCTATTTTTCAACAACTGAGTTTTTTTCCCCTCACGTCCGTGTTGGTGTTGTTTTGTTTTCTTTCTTATTAATATTCTAAACACCAGAATTTCTTACTTGATTTCAAACATTTATTCATCTTTTTAATCGCATACACATTCCAAAAGCCACGGGTTTACAAAGCCCATTCTGATTCACATGATAATTCACCAAGATATCCTCACCGCTGAAGTCACGTTTAACCTTCAAAACATTGTTTGTTTGTTTCGAATTTCGCGCAAAGCTACTCGAGGGCTATCTGCGATAGTCGTCCATAATGTAGCAGTGTAAGACTAGAGGGAAAAAAGCTAGTCATCACCACAAACCGCCAACTCTTGGGCTACTCTTTGACCAACAAATAGTGAGATTGACCATCACATTATAACGTGCCCACGGCTGAAAGGGCGAACATGTTTGGTGCGACGGGGATTTGATCCCGCGGCCCTCAAATGAGAGGACGAACGCCTTAACCCACCTGGCCATGCCGGGCCGTCTTTAAAACAAAACATATGAGACTCGAAAAGTTGTTAAATTGAGCAGACAATGTTTTAATAAGACGTCATAAGAAAGAGGATCGGAGAGCAAGGTAAAATAATATTACATTATAGATACTTCTTTCCAACAACTTACTGACTCTAACTTGATAACTAAAATACATAGAGAAGATGAATGAGATAAGAATGATAAAAAAAAACAAGAGAATTATGAAAGAAATTTAAACATATTTTTGTTTCACTAGTTAAAAAGTTAAAATATAATAAGTTTTATTTTGGTTTATCAGATCACAAGCAAGTTAGTATAAATAAACTACGCACCAAAGTGAATGTCAATTTATAATACAATTCACTGGATTCGTTAATGTTTTAAGATTATCAGCATTAATAAATTATATTTTTTAATTAAAATTGAAATAAGTTAACTATTAATTACATACTTAGATATTCCTTCACGTGCTTCTGTTATCTTCCTCACATTATTTTATAATAAATACCAAAAACAAGAAAAATGAAATAAAGTAAGAGAAAATATTAATATATAGAATAGAGAACTGGTTTCGGTTTGTTCTGAATTTCGCGCAAAGCTACACGAGGGCTATCTGAGCTAGCCGTCCCTAATTTAGTAGTGTAAGACTAGAGGGAAGGCAGCTACTCATCACCACCCACCGCCAACTCTTGGGCTACTCTTCTACCAATGCACAGTGGGATTGACAGTGACTTTATAACGCCTCACGGCTGAAATGGCGAGCATGTTTGGAGTTATGGGGATTTGAATCCGCCACCCTCGGATTACGAGTCGAGTGCCTTAAACACCTGGCTATGCCAGGCTGCGGAGGATCTGAATAGTGTTACTAGGAAGAGCAGTCAGCGTGTTCTCCTGAAACTTCCCTTCACAAAGATCACAAGATCATTCAAAAATATTATTCACATCTAATCAAGCATTTAAAAAAAAAACACCGAACGAAATATATATATATATGTATAGATAGATAGATACATAGACAGACAGAGAGAGACAGAGGTTTTGTACCTGAAATTTAAAACCTTTCTAGATTAACTATACAATCAAGGTCATCTACGGTATTCGATCACAATGTATTTCATCTTACGTCTATTTCAACTCTTCAAGTCATGTACAAACTCCGCTAGGCTAGAAAACCGTGAAGATTGGTTTGGTTTGTTCTGAATTTCGCACAAAGCTACTCGAGGGCTATCTGTGCTAGCCGTCCCTAATTTAGTAGTGTAAGACTAGAGGGAAGGCAGCTAATCATCACCACCCACCGCCAACTCTTGGGCTACTCTCATACTAAGGAATAGTGGAATTGACCGTCGCATTATAACGCTCCAACGGCTGAGAGGTCGAAAACTTTGCAGAAAGGTCATTTTGTCCTTTTATATAGTTGGATGCCAGTGTTAGAATATTTTAAAGCGCTAACCCTTTTTTATTTTGCATCCTCACTGTCGTTATAACCCAATAAATTTATAGTTTAATTATGTATTCAAATAATAACAGTTTAGTATCCTAGAGAAAAAATTAAAGTTATTTGTACAAATATGAAGATGTACAAGCATTAATTATCTGTATAATTTAGATTTCATTGATATTTTCAGTAATTATTAATAGAATGAATATAGCTTAGAAGGAATAAAATAATTTAACTACAAAATTACATTCTGAGAGTTATCTTTGTGTCGTTATGAAATAAATATTCTTTAGAAATCAGAGAAAGAAAAGAGAAAGAAAAAAGGGGAATTATTTTGAACTCTTTTGGTACTTTATGGAAACATGAAACAGACGCGGCCCGGCATGGCTAGGTGGGTTAAGACGTTCGACTCCCCATCGCACTAAACGTGCTCGCCCTTTCAGCCGTTGGAGCGTTATAATGTGACGGTCAATCCCACTATTCGTTAGTTAAAGAGTAGCCCAAGAGTTGGCGGTGGGTGGTGATGACTAGCTGCTTTCCCTCTAGCCTTATACTACTAAGCTAGGGACAGATAGCCCTCGTGTAGCTTTGCGCGAAATTCAAAGATAAAACAAGTAAAAACAGACGCTAAACGGGATTTATACATTTGCTTGAAGCAAAATGAAATTGAAAAGAGTTAGTTTTAAAAAAGAAACTTTCTTTTGTACAAAATTATGGTAATAACTCAGTCGTGTATTCTGAGAGAACGACAAAAGCGTTTAAGTACAGTTGCGTTTACTCTCCAGCGTAGCTAACATAACTTTTCTGTAGGAACGTAGATATGACAAAGAACGTTGTAGGTATTGTATAACCTACTTTTTAGGTACACACGTTTAGAAGCTCAGGTATAGTGTGACTTATCATGTATGTGAAATAACTTATTTTGGAGTTTCTCAAATACACCACACTTCACTGTGTAGGTACTGAGCCATATCCTATCTTATTATACAGGCACTCAGATAGTATGTGGGAACTCAAGTGTAGCATTACGTATACGAACGGGTACTCAGATACAAAACCGTTTATCCTGTAGCTACTCAGATGTGGTAACATTGTTTATACAGTAAGTTCTCTGGCATACATTGTTTATGTTGTGATTACTCAGTTGAGCATATCATAACTTGTCTGGTACACAACTGGACAGAAACTTATGTTGGAAATGAACATCTTTTTTATACGTAATATAAAAATATTATAACCATTCTTACGAAACAAAATACTCCTTTAAGACATGTATTTGTATTCAAATTAAAATATAACGAATACTCTAAAAAACATTCTCTATTTATAAGGCCCGCATAAAACAATGTAAACATATGACATTTCAGAAATTTCTTTTGAAACGCCAGTATTGCATTTCGAAGAAGAAAAAAAAGAACATTCACCTTACTTTCCATTACAACAATTATTATTTAAAGATCAAAATCCATTATTTGAATATTTAGATTGTTACGCGTTATTTTACTGAGCTTGCCTGCGCAGTCAGGCCCGGCATGGCCAGGTGGTTAAGGCAATCGATTCGTAACGCGAGGGTCGCGGGTTCGATTCTCTCTTACATCAAACATGTTCAGCTGTGAGGGTTTCATAATTTGACGGTTAATCCCAATATTAGTTGGTAAAAGTAGTCCAAGAGTTGGCGGTGGGTGGTGATGACTAGCTGTGTTCACTCTAGTCTAATACTGCTAAATTAGGGACGGCTAACGCAGATAGCCCTCGTGTAGCTTTGCGCGAAATTCAAACCAGACTTAACCGATTAGAACCTGAAACAGAGAAATAGCACTTCCGAAAATACTTACTGGTTGCAGATGAACTAGAATAAAATCTTCACCCTTGTTTTATTAGTTTTGTATGGCTATTCATACTCAGTAAAATTTTACTACACTCCAGTAAACTTTTTCTTCTCCGCAAAATGTTTATATGATTAATGTTTCCGTTACTGAATTGCCACCTGAACGAACATTAAATACGTGTTTGTCTTTAACAGACACAGATAAAAAATATATATACTGTAACACGCATGAAATATATGATATATTTAGCAAACAATTGCTTATGAGCACTTTGAATAAAAATGAAGTTACGAATATATCTGAGTAAATGCATCGTAAAGAGAAGTACTATGAAATGATACGTTATTTGAATCATTCCTATTTATACATAGTCTAAAGTTAAATAATGTTCACTATTTTTTTCCCATGTTAAATATACATAAAAAATACGAACTTAATGGGTGATCTATCAAAGTTTGGAGAGAACAAGAACACAGTTTATAGATACATTAAAAATACGAACTTAATGGGTGATCTATCAAAGTTTGGAGAGAACAAGAACACAGTTTATAGATACATTAAAAATACGAACTTAACGGGTGATCTATCAAAGTTTGGAGAGAACAAGAACACAGTTTATAGATACATTAAAAACACTCACTCAATGGGTAATCTATCAAAGTTTGGAGGGAACAAGAACACAGTTCACAGTACTTCTATAACTTGAAAAAAGCAATTCGTTTCCAAGTGCAAAAGATGTCACGTGTGATGTTTTCTGGTTGTTGTTTTCCACGTTTTCATAGTTAATTTATGTCGTTCTTAATAATTTTTGTTCGAATTTCCAACTCTTGAGCTAAATGTGGCCAAAACATGTAGTAAGCAGCTTATTGAACAAATTATTAAACTAAAACATCGTAATTCTGGTATATATGAATGTTTCAGACGAGCGTCTATTAAATAGCTGACAAAATACATTTACTCAAGATCATTTTAGAAAACGTAGACTCATTATCGGATCAGTAGGTGTGATGATTACGAATCGATTAAATCACTGTATTACAGAAGTACTATTTTACAATACTGAAGCTATTAACTGAAATCAACTTACTAAACTATCCTGAGTTTCTTGGCTGAAAAAAACAACAACATATAGGAACAAGTAATAAAACATCTCATGAATCTAACATTCACACCTCCAATAAAAATACATCAGACCAGGATAAGATTTACTAAGCTGCCAAGCATCTATGTTGTGGAACAATTAAATACTTACTTCACATTAAGATAGCCAAAATCCTAGAGTCTTTTTTTTTTTCCCACCTCTCCCGTTTATGGCTTAGAAGAGTCAAAACAGCTAAACCCTGGCAAATTCAGACGCTACAGTTCTATCACATCTGAGATTTGTAGACTACAACCCAAGTTACGATTTATAGAAAACAAAATACTTAGTAAGAGATATTTTTTTTAATTACAGCTCTGCATACATAAGGCACAGAAAGAACACCGACAAAATATTTACTTATGAACTGGAAAAGTTTTTGAACCAAAACAGAACGTACCCTCCACGCCGACTGAGGCGGGAACTGTGTAGGGTAGGGGCAACGAGTTCGAGCTGTACGAACGAAGGAGAGGTCCATTATTAAACGGGTGTATACAAAACCTTCTGAGGATGATAGCTATAATCGATTCCTGGGTCTTCTACTCGTGGGAAACAATAATAACGTTTATTTGGAAAGAGAACATCAATCACGTATTAGTTTAAGAATGTTGTCAGTATCACTTGTGTATATTTACCTTTTAGGTTTATGTCTATTTACCTCTTAGGTTTATGATGTGTTTCATATTTTGATTGGAATCAAATCATGCAGTCCTCCATGGATCGCAGGACTTCTAAATACGTAATATTTTGGGTTCGACACCTTTGGCGGACCCTGCGTAGATAATCCAATGTACATCTTCGTTTGTTTGTGTAAGGTAAAGGAAAAAAAGCTACACAATGAGCTATTTGTGTTCTGCAAAGCACGGGCATCGAAACCGGATTTCTAGCGTTGTAAGTCCCCAGATGTGCTGAGACAAAAACTGATGATGTGAGCATATTTGGTGTAACGGGGATTCGAACCCACGACCCTCAGATTGCTAGTCGAGCATTCTAACCACCTGGCCATGCCAAACCTACATTCCGGAAAAAGTCTAGACGAGGGCTGTCTGCGTTAGCCGTCCATAATTTTGCAATGTAAAACTAGAGGAAGGCAGCTAGTCATTACTACCCACCGCCAACTCTTGGGCTACTCTTTCATCAACGAATAGTGGAATTGACCGTCACATTATAACACCCCCACGGCTGAAAGGGCGACATGTTTAGTGTGACTAGGATTCGAATCAGCGACCCTCAGATTGCGAGTCGAGCACCCTAACCACCTGACCATGCTGGTCCTACATTTCAGAGAATGCCCATAAAGAGGTCAGAATTTGTTTGGTGATTACAATAATACGATCGTACTCTGGAAAATAGATTACTAAACTGTTGTGTCTATGTGACGTAAGCGACATGCTAGAAAGCTGAGAAGACAATATAAGAATATGTTTATAATGCAACTTAAAGTAATACACTTTAATACAGTGACTAGCGAGTAACTTGCGCCAAATCACTAGATAGTGTCAGCGCCATATTTATCTTCACATGTTTCCCCAGTTCATGAAATATGTGTGTGATACATACAAAGTATACTTAGAGGATTGAATAGTATTATGTAACAACTTATACCGTAAGACCTGCTTAAATTCTATAATGATAATTACAATGAATAATAAACCGTGTATTCATACAGTTATTTTTTAGAACTTGTAACACAAGAGGGATTTAGACTTTTTGGGGCAATAAAATTATAAAAAAACGACCTTTACTCTATTAGACAAAATAATATTTATAGTAAATAATATCCTATAGTTGAAAAAATAAACGACGTTTGCGCTTATTACTTTAACAGCAGTGTAAATGTAACTTTATTTTCTAAATTGATTAGCAAAATGTTAATCCTTAGTAATGGGCAAACTATAAACAAGTTTCTACGACCATTCTGTTCTAGGTCTTTAGTTGAAATACTAAAGAAGTTCACAAAATAACGGATGTCATTCGTTAGATGCTCACTCTTTAGGACCAATAGCAGAAGGAACTATTAGAACCAACTTGAGAAACAACACAAAGTAAAAAAGACTTAAATGTACCTCAGATGCAAGCAGTCGATCGTGTTTGTGTTTAAGCTTATAAATTATCAGGTATATGCTTGCGAGGACTATAAACACACGTGGAACAATCCAGGTTTTCTTTAAATTCTACACCATTGCAATCTGGAAAATCTTTAATATTTTTAAACTAAACTGTATGGTTATTCTATTGAATCAAAGTTATTAAGTGAAGTATTGAGGATTAACTGTGCACCTTAAAAATAATTATATCGCTCAGTAGTGAAGGTTGGACCTTTTAAAGTCTTTAATTACAATAACAATGCTATCTGGAAGGCTGAAATACCTTATTAAAAATGTTGCATAATTGTAATCTGGTGAAATTGCACTGTTTCTTAAATTATGCTATCCTGTGTGGAATGATAAGGAATTATTTACTCTTATAATATTTCACTGGTAAAATATCAAGACAGAAGCTCTACTGCAACTTATGATAAAATACCTGAAATATGAGAGACACTGGAAACAGTTCTACTTAAAAATAACATAATTTCTAGAACCAAGAGAAATTCAGGAGTGTTACATTTCTTCCACAAAAAATATGTACGTTTACCAATCTGTATATGATTGGTAAGCCTTAAAATAAAAGGTTTTTCATCTTCAAGTCCCAGCGAATACAGAAATTTTTTCTGAAATACCGTTTGCTGCATGTTTTCCTCTTTCGTTTCTTAGACCAGTTTACTGAGTAATGTTTTGTTCTTTGTTTCAGTTCGAATTCCTGAAAGCCAATTATACTTGATATCAATCTGGATCCCTGAAAGCTAATTATACCTTATTTCAGTCTGGATTCCTGAAAGCACATTGCACTTTATGTCAATACAGAAGTCTTCAGAGCTAATGGTGATGTATTGAATTCTTAAGAGCTATTTACACATTTTATTTCAATATGAATTCTTAAGAGCAAACTAATTTACTTCATTCTGAGTTTTTGGGAACTAATTGCACTTTATATCAATCTGTATTACTGAAATACAGTAAAACTGTGACACGAAATGCAAAACGAAACTGTAAAATGTATTTTGATGAGAAAAGAAATGAAACTCAAAGAAATTTAAAGATATGCTTTTAATTAAGCTTCAACGAAGTATATTCAAATCTTTATGTGTGTGTGACTATTTCAAAATGAAAGTTCGCGAGAGAGTTTCATATATATATATATATATAATGTTATTGTCACGCTTTACGTTCAATACATGAGTATGTTTGATTAATTTAAATTCAAATATATAAAGAAAACATTCATCAGTTGCGTTGTTTGTTTTGAATTTCGCGCAAGGCTACACGAGAGCTATCTGCGCTAGCCGTCTTAATTTAGCAGAGTAAGACTAGAGAAAAGGCAGTTAGTCATCACCATCCACCGCCAACTGTTGGGCTACTCTTTTACCAACGAATAGTGGGATTGACCGTCACTTATAACACCCCCACGGCTGAAAGGGCGAGCATGTTTGGTTCAACTGGAATTCAAACCCACGTCCTTCAGACTAAAGTCGAACACCTTAACACACTTGGCCATGCCGGGCCCTCTATTAACGATGAAACTGATTGTATTGTACATGTGTGTATTGTACATAATTTTCAATAATAAAAGTTGGTACGTACTTTATGCAGTTTTGACTCCCCTTAGTTCGATGTTTTTGCAACACAAAATTTTCTTTTGAGAACAGCAAAAGGAAATATATCGTACTTATTTCTGTTTCACATTAGCCTGTCAGATGCGTCGTAACCGGGGTTGCTTTAGCATCTCCACTCTTATAATTAGGGCCCGGCATGATCCTATGGGTTAAGGTGTTCGACTGGTAAGTTGAGAGTCGCTGGTTCAAATCCGGTCGCACCAAACATGCTCGCCCTTTCAGCCGTGGGGCGTTATTATGTAACAATCAATCTCACTATTTCCTCTAGTCTTACACTGCTAAATTATGGACGGCTAGCGCAATAGCCTTCGTGTGGCTTTGCCCGAAATTCAAAGCAAGAAACAAACTTACATTATTCACTTACATAGCAACTTTAAGTTATATTATTATATTAACTATCTGGGGGACACGCCACCAAAACCCACTTTGGCAGCGTGGGGACTGCTAAAAGCAGCTTCTCATATTTCTAACCTCTCATTGTAAAATCTGCGTATCTACAAAGTCCTCCCCCCAACTTTGCAACTCCCTTCTACACCCCTACCCTTACCTATTGTTGTTAAAAAACCAGTGAAAAAGCATTTTGGACGTAGGCTTAACAAATTTCATCTGATCGCCGTGTTAGACTGAACTTTTGTTCTGTGGCGTCATCTAGTAACGTACACTAGATAAATGTTTTTAAAGTGTCTCTATAGGTCTTTGAAATGCTGTAGATTGTCTACATCACCAGGTTTAATTAACATCAGTGTAAAACAGGATCAAGTGCTTATTAAAAATTAAACTATTACTTTTACACAATTGCACATAATGCGAATTAGCATACAAAACTTTGAAGAAGCATTGGGTTATTTATTCTGTGTATTTAAAAAGCTAATGTTACTCACCGATAAGTTGCAAGCGTCTTACGAAAATGTGTTTATTGAGAGGGGTTTAATTCCTACTTTAAATTACTATTTTCGCTCGGTTAAAATAAAAGCTACGCATTAGCGTTGGAAGCGTGATTTCATAATATCTTGTTACTGTTTGAAACGTGACATGAATAAAAAAATCGACAAAGCAAAAAATAAAACAACTCATGAATTTAAAATCCTAGTTCATAAAATATAACACTGGTGACATGATTCAAACTCGAGACCCTCACAGTTACCGCTGTACTGCTAGATACACTTTATTTTTAAATCTAAAAACCAGAATGAAATGTTACTTGTATTTTTAAGTATATTTTTAATTTCTACCTCATATTCTTACAAATAAACTTTGATTAAAACCTACCCAAACAGTTTAAATAATTTCCAATTATACATCTTTAGAAAACAATACCTACAGGAAGTCCAATAAATAAAAAAGTAGTAGCTAATAACGATGTTGTTTTTGAATTTCGTGCAAAGCTACTCGAGGGCTATGTGCGCTAGCAGTCCCTAATTTAGCAGTGTAGGACCAGAGGGATAGCAGGTAGTCATCACCCCCCACCGCCAACTCTTGGGCTACTCTTTTACCAACGAATAGTGGGATTGACCGTAACATTATAATGCCCCCACGGCTGAAAGAGCAAGCATGTTTGGTGCGACGGGGATTTGAACCCGCGGCCCTCAGATGAGGGGTCGAACTCCTTAACCCACCTGGCCATGCCGGGCCGTCTTTAAAACATAACATATGAGACTCGAAAAGTTGTTAAATTGAGCAGACAATGTTTTAATAAGACGTCGTAAGAAAGAGGATCGGAGAGCAAGGTAAAATAATATTACATTATAGATACTTCTTTCCAACAACTTACTGACTCTAACTTGATAACTAAAATACATAGAGAGAAGATGAATGAGAAAAGAATGATAAAAAACAAGAGAATTATGAAAGAAATTTAAACATATTTTTGTTTCACTAGTTACAAAATTAAAATATAATAAGTTTTATTTTGGTTTATCAGATCACAAGCAAGTTAGTATAAATAAACTACGCACCAAAGTGAATGTCAATTTATAATACAATTCACTGGATTCGTTAATGTTTTAAGATTATCAGCATTAATAAATTATATTTTTTAATTAAAATTGAAATAAGTTAACTATTAATTACATACTTAGATATTCCTTCACGTGCTTCTGTTATCTTCCTCACATTATTGTGCTCTTGTGCTGGGACACCTCTACCAAGTCATACGACACCCGCTGTGTAAGTTTTTTGCTTTTGAAACCTAGTATTTATCACATTAAGAAATACTATACGTTGACCTTTAACAGCCGATTTTATTTTCTTACTGTAAAATTAACCTATCTGTTCAAGCAAAAATGACTAAGCTTTATAAATGTTGAGAATTTTGATATTAGAAGTTATCGCCCTCACACAATCTTAACATCGAGTAAGTGCTCATTTGTTTGTTTTTGAATTTCGCGCAAAGAACTATTTTTGCTACCCATCCTTAATTTAGCAGTGTAAGACTAGAAGGCAAACAGTTTAGTCATCACCACCCACCGCCAACTCTTGAGCTACTCTTTTACCCACGAATATTGGGATTGACTCTAATTTTATAACGCCCCACAGCTGAAAGGGTGACCATGTTTGGTGTGACGGGATTCGAACCCGCGATCCTCCTTTACAGTTAACTTTGTACACTTACTCGAAGGCCTGGCGTGGTGAATGGTTGTTTAAGAAGTGAAATGCTGAATGAATTTGAAAAGAGCTTTTTTTAATATTTCAACCACATACTCATATAAATATATAAGTTATTATATGCATCAATTTTTAGAAATACTAGGAAATCCTCAATAGTCGCAGCTGTAATGAGATCTCAACTCGTTCAAGAGACAGAACAAATGGTTAAAAATTTGTATGTGAAAAAAAAAATAGGAGTCATTCTACGAGCCGTTATGTCGGGCTAAAAATATAAAGGTTGGATTCCTTAACTTTATACATTTGTAAAATTTAACATCATATTTTCTTAAACTATGTAATTTAAATGTATTAAACCTTACACATAAATTCAAAAGAAAAACTAGCAAAAATGCAGCACGAGAAAAGATATGCATGCTACCATATAATTTAAATTACAACAACTTTGGAAGGTAACAATCATTAATTTAGGCTAGAAAAATTCTAACGATGATTGTTCAATTCGTTTTTTTTAATAAGTAATTTTCCATTTCATAATCAATGCTAAAGAACTGTAAACATTTTGTATATTCATATTGAAGTAGGGTTAACTGGATAAAATAGAATAAAATACACGTTCGTCTGTTGTATTTTCAATTAATAACATTAATCACAAGTAGGTAGTTAGAGCCTATAAGATAAGAGAATAATTGAAGGATTCAGTTAATAAAACTTGTTAAAATGTGTCAGTTGGTATGGAAATGATTACACGGTAACTACACAAAATAAATCTTTACAAAGAATGTTGAAGGTGAACTGAAAACAAAGATATAAACATCAAAACTGAGCATACTGATCGGATGATAATTAACAAACATACAGAAAATAATGAGATGTCTCGATTAGCTGAAATCAGAATCCAAAATAACGAGAAATAAATGCATTATCAGCCAGCAAGGCTGCAGCCCGTAGCCTAACCTATTATACTCTGGATATTCAAGCTGTATCTTAGCCAGATTGTAGCAACTAAATGAAGAAGCAACACTTCGAAGAGTTTGACCTGTCTTAAAACTACTGAGTTAAGCGAATGATCAAAATAAAGTACAGTGGTAACATTATAAAACCTACTAATCTAGCGCTGTTTTTTACACATTTTAAAGTAAGATTTTCAAGACAAACGTAAAAAGTGTAATTTTAAACACTGTGCCAGTATTTACCTTTAACGTTTACCAAACATCATACTTATAACAGTAAAATTAGCACACGTTTACTAACGCCTTTAACGACCTTTCATTGTGGTTTGGTTTGTTTTGAATTTCGCGCAAAGCTACACGAGGGTTATCTGCGCTAGCCGTCCCTAATTTAGCAGTTTAAGACTAGAGGGAAGGCAGCTAGTCTTCACCACCCACCGCCAACTATTAGGCTACTCTTTTACCAACAAAGAGTGGGATTGACCGTAACATTATAACGCCCCACGGCTAAGAGGGCGAGCATTTTGGTGTGACAGGGATTCGAACCCGCGACCCTCGGATTACAACTCGAGTGTCTTAACCACCTGGCCATGCCGGGCCTCTCTCATCGTGTATTATTAGCATTGTCTGATGCACGTTCTAAATTATACTCTAGTTGGTGAGAATATGAATTCTTGAAAATTTTAAATTCGTCCATTTTACTGTTATCATTCTAGGTGGTCCTCAGTTGTCGTTGTTTTTTTTTTAATCTAAATATAACCAGACTATTTAAGCATAATAAACTTTGTGAGAGAAAAAAAGGAAACAACATGTTTCCTCACCTCATGGTGGCCACCCCAATGCCACAGCGGAATGTCTGTGGATATACAACGCTAAAAACCGGGTTTCGATAGCCATAGTGGACAAAGCACAGCTAGCCATATGTGTAGTTTTGTGCTTAATTAAAAATAAACAAATCTCATGGTATAGACAATATTTGAATAAGCTAAAAAGACAAGAGAAGGTAGCTTCAAATTCTTCACCTTGGCTAAATACTTTATAATAGACCTTTTTTTTTGAGTATCCTACTTCCCCTTAAAAAAATCCATAGAAGAAAATAAGCTGTCCCTAATCTTCTATAACCGTATATCCAGTTACCTCTTACGTACTGAAAATAAAAATAAAAATATGAAAATTGATAGTCTTTTCCACCTGTTTCAGTAAAAATTCGAGTTTATAATATAGGAGTTAACACTGGGAGATTAGTTTTCTTGTTCCATTTGTTACGAGGAGTAGAATGTTGCAGTTTAGAGGTTTGTGAAAGAGTTTTAAGAGCTATTTATTGTAACAATAATGGAGGTTTATCTCCATTTCATAGACGTTTTCCTTTAAAAAATACTTTTATAAAAATGCTATTTCTGAAAACTAGTATTTCTAAACTCAAATTAATCTGTTTGTGAACACACTTTTTCAAAAGTTTACAGTTATAATGATATCTTTAAATGTCAGAGTTTTTATTAAGACTATTGAGTGAATTGTCATGACATTGGTTCTTACGACGACTTAGCTAAAAAGACGTAAAACGTAATGAAAGTTCCAATTTTTTACAAAATATTTTATAATAAGATTATGGATTATTTCTGAAAACTAGTACTATGAGATCAAATTAGAGATAACAAAAAGCTGAAATCTCGAATAAGCTGGTGGATGTTTTCCTTAGAAATTTATTTATAAAAATTTAAACAAAGCCCAATCTGATTTAATTAGCACACAGCTGTGAACTGTTAACGTTTTAAGATTATCTGGTCATCATACCCTCTCTTTTTGGGTCACGTACGGTTTTTTTAGCTTTATTTTTGGTCACTGTAAGTGGCCTTTAATAAATCAGAAGTCTAATTGGGTTCCTATGGTCCGATATGGCCAGGTGGATAGGTCGCAAGTTCGAATCCCTTCACCGAACATATTCGCCGTTTAAGATGTAGTATTGTTATAGTGTGACGGCCACTCCCACTATTCGTTGGTACAGGAGTAGCCCAAAAGTTGGCGGTGGGTGATTTTATTACTAGCTGTCTTTCTTCTACACTATCACTGCTAAATCAGGGACACCCAACCACCTCTACAATAGCTTTGGATGAAATTGTAAAAAACACGAATACTTCAGTGGAAGTCAAAAATAAATTTTGAAAACATTTAGAATTATTATACCTCATATATATATTAGTTTAATACCAGGAGTTAAGACAAAACTGCAAATAAAACCTCGCAAAGTAGAGTCATTTATTGAAATATCTTATATCTTTTTGTGCATAACGTATATGTCCCACTTTTATAACACACATACCCTTTAGTAGTACAGTGATACGTATGTCTGAGGACTTATACTGCTATACACCGGATTTCGATACCAGTGATGGGCAGAACACAAGTAGTCCTTTGTTTACCTTTGTGCATAATAACAAACAAACAAGTGATAAGACACACAACATCGCTCCAGGTGTGTTCTTTGATTTTCAATGGTTTTCAAACACACGTTAACGTAGAACTAAGAATCTGGGCAGTATTTTATATTTAGAAATTACTGGAGATTCTCTCAGCCATTATTATTTGTAATCTCCTTTGCAATGTAATATAGTAGTTATTCGTATCATTAGAGATCTGTACTGTTGTAGCTTTAATATTCCAAGAGTTGGCGGTGGGTGGTGATGACTAGCTGCCTTCCCTTTAGTCTTACACTGCTAAATTAGGGACGGCTAGCACAGATAGCCCTCGAGTAGCTTTGTGCGAAATTCCAACAAACAAACAAACAAAGCTTTAATATCACTATTAGTAGACGAAACACATTCGTGCCAAACATTTAAATAAAATATAAATAAAAATAGCTATGTACTGTAAAAGTCGGCTTTATTTGTATTACGCGAAGGTTATTTATTTTTTTGTAATTACATACTAATACGCTTCTTCGTATTTTATGATGTTCCTTCCTATCTTAACATCTTTATTACTTTCATTGCACAGCTGTTGCACATTTGCTTCGCTTTCAGGGTTCTTCTCTTTATTTCTTGCAGTTTCACACTGCGTCAGCTTACAAAGTTTGGACCGAGCATGATTGTGCTCTTTCATTTTTGTAACTTCTTTTCAATCTACAAGATTAATATATCTCGTTCGTTTCATGATTGAAAAACTGCTGAAATTTCACAGTTTCATTTGTCCTCTTCTTTCCTGCGCTTCCATAAACTTATTTCGAATTACTCCCAATTTATTTCCGTTGGGCTTTAATGTATATATATTTTTCTAACTCAGAAATGCGATTAGTATACGCAGTGTAATTTCTCTTTTTTTAAATATTGGCCAACACTTTCATCAGCTTAACTGAAAGAAACTAGATTAAATTTGAATATATTGACAGAAAAAACACTATGGCTATGTTCTCTTTCGTCGCATTTGTTATCTCATGTGTTTAAGCGTAACAAACTAACGGAAAAAACATTCATCAGTTTTGTTTTTCTGAATTAAGCACAAAGCTACACAATGGGCTATCTGTGCTCTGCCTACCACGGGTATCAAAATCCGGATTTTAGCGTTGGAAGTCCGCAGACATACCGCTGAACCACTGGGGAGGCACATTCACCAGTTGGAATAATTGTGTCTAAACATTATTAGAAGTACGGAAAATATTAATACCTTAACATGTTTTGTCTGTTTGATGTTAAGTACAAAACTGTACAATGGATTACACAGGTCAACAAATTTTTTCGAAATCTCAGTTGCATAAGATTTTTTTACTCATTCTTACCCTTTGTGACCTGCTAAATTCAAATATGAAAACGGTTCAGCTCTACATGCTCTAGTTTTAATGCAATTTTAAGTTTTTCATTCTAGCCTTTTGTGGTCAAATTAACACGTTTCCTGTGATGCCTATATTGGCAAACCGGCAACTGCTGCGATGCTCTTGTACATCTGACAGCTTCAGTGCTGCATGAGCTATGATAACGTGAGGTTGTCGTTACACTTGTCTCTAGCCTGTAACTTAGTTAAAGGTAAGACAACAGTGGGACACCGGTGGGTCCCATCGCAGGAAACGTGTTAATCACTTACACGTTTATGTTATCAACAGAGATATTAAAATTGTTTAGATTTTGTTTCAGATCTGATCATGGCTACAAGGAGACGTCAATGTGAGAACAAGCCGGACGCTTTCTGTTATATTTGTGGATGCTTCACGCTTATTCGTCAAAGGCGTAATATAACATCGTTTCTGAGGCGTGCTTATAAAGCGTACTTTGGACTTGCTCTTGGTGACCAAGACAAGAAATGGGCCCCACATATTGTGTGTCATAACTGCGAGAAAATGCTGCGTGACTGGACAAAGGAAACGTAAGGGTTTACCTTTCGGGATTTCCATGACCTGGCGAGAACCGATGGACCACACAACTGACTGCTATTTTTGTCTGGTCAATACAAAGGGCATTGGCAAGAAAAACAGACACAAAATCTCATATCCTAGTATCCCCTCAGCAATCCGACCTACTCTGCACTCTGATGAGCTCTCAATCCCAGTTTTTAAAGGATTTCTTCCATCTGAAGATGTGGGTAGTGACCAAGAGCAAGAGACTGCTGATGAAACTCAAGAAATACTTTCAGAATCTGGCGATCCTTCTTATGAGACCCCACAGTCATTAACTCCTCAACAGTTTAGCCAGCCAGAGTTGAATGACCATGTGCGTGATTTGGGTCTCTCCAAAATGCAGCTGAAGTGTTAGCTTCCAGGATGCAAGAAAAGAATCAGATGAGCCATACAACTAAAGTGTCATACTTCCGAAATCGGGAGCAGACTTTTGTGCCATTTTTACAGAGGAGAATATGTTTGTTTATTGTCATAATATCTCAGGTCTTCTCAGGAATTAGGGATGCCAGTATACCATCCAAATGACTGGCGATTATTTCTAGATTGTTCTAAGCAAAGTTTGAAGTGCATTCTACTTCATAATGACAATGTCTATGCAGCTGTTCCAATTGGACACTCTGTGTATTTACGAGAGGAATATAATGACATTAAGACTGTGATTGACCTACTAAAATACCACGAGCACAACTGGACAATTTGTGTGGACCTCAAAATGGTTACTTTCCTCTTAGGTCAACAAAGAGGATTTACAAAGTATCCCTGCTATCTTTGCATGTGGGACAGCCGAGCTCGAGAAAGCACTGGAACCAGAAGGAGTGGCCCATACGTGAGACTCTGAAGGCAGGTATGCCAAATATTGTCAACGATCAATTGTCAGTCGAGAAAAGATCATATTTCCTCCTCTCCATATCAAGCTGGGCTTGATGAAACAGTTTATAAAGGCGTTGAATACTGACGGTGAATGCTTCCAACACATATTTTCTGTGCTCCCTGGTTTGTCCTTCGAGAAGATCAAGGCAGGTGTTTTTGATGGACCACAGATTCGTGCACTTGTGCATGATCAAGAATTTGCCAGAAAGATGAACGACAAGGAAAGGACTGCATGGCTTTCATTTGTGGCGGTGATGGCAAACTTTCTCGGTAATAAAGCTGACAACTATGAAACTTTTGTAGCGAATATGTTGTCAGCTTTTCCTGATCTTGGATGTAACGTGAGTGTCAAACTCCATTACCTGTACAGTCATCTTGATAGATTCCCTGAGAACCCAGGGCTGTAAGTGACGAGCAAGGCGAGCGGTTCCATCAGGACCTCAAGACCATGGAAGAGCGTTACCAAGGGAGATGGGACAAACATATGATGGCAGATTACTGCTGGAGCATTAAACGAGAATGCCCTGAGACAGTCCACAAACGCAAGAGCTACAAGCGGAAATTCATGCCTGAGTAGACTGCAATTGAGCTTTGCCTGCTCATAGTAGCAAATGTCTTATCTACTAATCAGTTTTATATAAATAAATTGAATTATAACTTTATATAAAATTGAATTTATATAAATAACTTGAATACATTTATACTATCTTGCATTTTCTTTTTATTACCCAGCTATATTAAAGAGTTTTATAACATATTTTATCACATATTTTTCATGATAGACTACGACGTCAATGTGATGATGACGAAATTTTGAGATTTTCAAATACCTTGATTGCAAAAAAAGTAGAGCACTGAGTAAAAAACTAACTTCAGATCTGAAATCAGGGCAAGAAATTATGTAATACCAAGTGTTTGATATAAATGCAACAAAAACTTTGTTGACCAGTGTTATCTGTGTTCTTCCCAACAGGGATATGGAAACCCGGTTTCTAGCATTGTAAGTCTGCAAACATATCGCTGTGCCACTGTTGATGGGATATAAAATGTACAATGAATTTATATATTTGTTTTAGAGCGAAGCCACATTGGGCTATGAACCCAGATGTTAGTGTTTTATGTCCATAGACTAACTGCTGACCGGCCCGGCATGATCAGGTGGGTTAAGGCGTTCGACTCGTAATCTGAGGGCCGCGGATTCGAATTCCCGTCGTATCAAACATACTTTCCCTTTCAGCCGTGGGGGCGTTAAAAAGTGACGGCCAATCCCACTATTTGTTGGTAAAAGAGGAGCCCAAGAGTTGTTGGTGGGCGGTGATGACTAGCTGCCTTCTCTCTAGTCTTGCACTACTAAATTAGGGATGGCTAGCGCAGATAGCCCTCGTGTAGCTTTGCGCGAAATTCCAAAAAACAAACTAAACAAACAAACAATACTGTTGACCTCAAGAAAGGTGGAGGTTGTATTATATTTACATACGTCATAAATTATTCTTAATTTTTTAACTATCAGCTTTTAACTACATTTTGAAAACTTTCGTATTTTGAAAGATTTAAACTAATCCAATTTAAATTAATTATTGTGTCACAGTTTAATTGATATACGATAAATTAACTAATTGACATGTATGATGTATTGTAATGAATTCAACGTTACCGTTTTAACAAGTTTCTGTCCTTTCGTAAGAGTTGTTATGGGAAGTCTTTAACTCATTGTCATTATCAAATATCCATACAGTCGTTTTCGTTTCTGTTATGTTGTCGTGTTTCACATTTTGTTTCATATCACGTTCTTCCTCTCCATGGGCTGGATGTAACCTATTGGTCAGCGAGTCGAATTGCATATCTGAAGGCCCGCGGTTCGTACCGAGATGCCTAGAGCGTAAGGCGTGCGACTCGTAATCCGAGGGTCGCGGGTTCGCGCCCGCGTCGCGCTAAACATGCTCGCCCTCCCAGCCGTGGGGGTGTATAATGTTACGGTCAATCCCACTATTCGTTGGTAAAGAGTAACCCAAGAGTTGGCGGTGGGTGGTGATGACTAGCTGCCTTCCCTCTAGTCTTACACTGCTAAATTAGGGACGGCTAGCACAGATAGCCCTCGAATAGCTTTGTGCGAAATTTCCAAACAAACAATCGTACCGAGATACAGCAAAACTATTATTCGGTTCTACGATTCGAAAATATCCCTTATGGTAGCGGGTGCTGCTGCTGGCTGCTTTCCCTCCTGTTAGTGACTTATAACGAGAAACGATTATACCTGAATCTCAGCGGTGTCTCATGTGGCCATTTAGCCTTGGTGACACATAAAATGCTGTTCAGGTTTAAAATGCCTAAATCGTAACTTTCTTTCTATCCACTACTAATTATATTTTATACGTTTCATAAGCTTCACGCTAACTCGGTTGTTAGATATACCTTTTTATTTACACCAACACCAGAAACATAAAATCTTGTTATCTAAAGTAATATGGCACAGGTTGCAAACATGACGTTTGGAATATTCTTGTACGTTTCTTAGTTTCTAAGATGCCATCTAGAACTACATAACTTTTGATTTAGTAAGCCCACATAAACACACCTCTTTGTAATTTTCCTAAATCTGTATTTTACAAAGTTACAAACATGCAGTATGGTAATCAACTGTATTCTTTTGAAGGGAGTGTGTGTAAGGAATATGAAAATTAAAATAACCATCACTCAAAACTAATTGCTTGTCACAAAGGCATTTATTAGTCGTAAAATCTGTCAATTAAATTTAAGGACCTCTAAGTACTTCGACGATAAGCGCATTATAGATGAAAATGTGTGTGATTGTGTAAATTTTGTGTGTCAAGCTTCCAGAAAAACTGTACACTGATTCAACGAGGCTGTAATTTAATACCAAATGATTAGGCTAACAATTACACAAAGCAGGGTTATGTCCCTAAAGCTGCTTGTAAACCGAACTTGTTGATTAAACTTTAAAGCATGCATTAAAATACAAGGAGTGGATAGGAAACTTATAATCCGAGAGCTTTCGAAAGGTGGACCTTGAATAGGAGTTTTAAAACCCGAGCGCATACGAAAGGTCGACCTTTCTTATTCAGGGGCAAACTGGTCTTTCACAATATTTCTAGACAATAAAAACTCTTAAAAGACCTGATGGAGACTTTTACTAAATGGAATCCACCTTATACAAACTTCATCCTACGAAAATGGATATAGTGTGTTAATTACACCTTCAGATGAACTACAGTTGTCCAACTTAACCTTTCTTAATTTTAGTAAGTTTCTTACCAGTTTACTTACGAATAAGTTAATTGCTGTTATGAATAAACTATATACCAAAAATATTAAATTATTTTACATCAAGACTACTCCTGCACTCAAAGAGAATATTTGCCCACGAGTTGTATTACTATTATGTAAATATATGTAAAAGATATAAAAACTCCTCGAACACTTCTATATCTGTCGTATTATAGCAGGTCTGATTAGTCCTAGTATTCGATGAAATGACTCGTTGACACTGGATATGGCAGTTGTTGTGTGGTTTGTCATATTAATTACACGTTCCTCTTTACTCTCACTAGTAAGGCTTAGGTTTGGGTTGTTTTGAATTTCGCGGAAATCTACACGAGAGCTATTTGCGCTAGCCATCCCTAATTTAGCAGTGTAAGACGAGAAGAAAAGCAGGAAGTCATCACCACCTACCGCCAACTCTTGAGCTACTCTTTTTCCAACGAATAGTGGAATTGACCGTCACATTATAACGCCCACACGGCTGAAAGAGCTAGCATGTTTGGTGCGACCGGGATTCGAATCTGCGACCCTCACATTACAGGTCGAACACCTTAACACGCTTGGCCATGCCGGGCTAAACAAATTTTAAACGACACATACATTTGCTATTTTCGAGATGTAAGTATATTTCATAGCTGGTAATTTCACATAGGAAAAACAAATACGAACGACAACGTTAACCCTTTCTCTGTTTTATTCTTTATCAAATTTTTAATTGATCTAATTAGAGCATGTTGTCTTCATATTTTATATCTGGAAGTAAGTTATGAAGAAATTTAGCTCCTCGCTTTTAACATAACTTGAATTCTCATGACGTCATGTCGTAGGCTTAGCTGAGACTTCAAGTAACACTACCCTAGAGTTATTTATCTCGATAATGACATGATTATTACATTTGAGATGACGCACATAAATATTCTAGCTATTATCTAACAAATCATAATTGTCTCATTGAGAGTTATAATTAACCATTATGTAGTTATAAGTAGTTCAATGTATTTTGCGATATTAATTAAAGTCGCACTTTGCGGAAGTGAATGCGTTAAACGAGTAGCTTTGCACGAAATTCAACAAATCAATAACCAGTGCTTTGAAAGTTATCATGGCGTTTATCCCCCGCATTCGATGCTGATTGTCCCAAAAGTATATCCCCGCAACACCAAACATGCTCGCGCTTTCAACTGTGTTGGCGTTATAATGTGACGGTCAATCCAACTATTGGTAAAAGTGTAGCCCAAGAGTTGGCGGTGGGTGGTAATGACTAGTTGCCTTCCCTCTAGTCTTACACTGCTAAATTAGGGACGGCTAGCGCAGATAGCCTTCGTGTAGCTTTGCGAGAAAAATTCAAAACAAACCAAACCCACAAGTGTATACTAGAAATAAACGAAATCATGCCAATATATTTTGTCTATGTAACAGAAGTTTGTGGTTTTACTGTGTGTGTTTTAAGTGTTTCGTTTTAAATTTTGACAGTGGTGTCTTTGCATTTCGATTGACTTAGTGTACTGAGAAGCTGATTTGTTTGTTTTAAAGTATATCATACGAACCTTAATAAGCTACTTACTTGTTCAAATATTCAATTTTTTATTTTAATGTTGTGTGACGGCTTAATTCACATACATATTTTAATAAGCATACCTAATACATTGTCATCATTATCATTTTGAAAAATCCGATCGGTAAAAGTGTCTTTAGGATAATTAAATCATTACTAACGTATTTAACATCAATCTTCAAAATATAAATATCAAAGCACTTTAGAAATGAATTGTAGACTAATGGCTGGCTTAAAATCATAATACCAGAACACAACTTTTAACAGTAATCTAAATGAATGAGGGCCTATCACAACAACATCTCCCTATCTGGAGACCCCGGCAGGCCAGATGGATTAAGACGTTCGACTCTTAATCTGAGGGTCGCGGGTTCGAATCCCCATCACACCAAAATGCTCGCCCTTTCACGCCGTAATGGTATTGCTATGTGATGGCCAATCCCACTATTCCTTGGTAAAAAGTAGCAGCAAGAGTTGGCGGTGGGTGGTGATGACGAGATGCCTTTCTCTAATCTTACACTGTTAAGTTAGGGACGGCTAGCTCAGATAGCCCTCAGTAGCTTTGCGTGAAATTCAAAACAAACAAAACTCCCTATGTGGGATATTTTTTGTTAATCCAATAAAATGTCTACAAAATAACGTTGCACTAATAGGGCATTTAAATACAATTGAAGTGCAAGTTAATGTGATAAAATGTACCCTAGTAATAGAAATAAAAACTGGAAGCAGATATAGAATTATTCGAGCCAACAATGTCCCATTGCTGTAACTATTATTTGCTCCTTATAGCAAGATATGGGAAAGTTACTTCTCTAATCAACCTATAAGATCAATGAATTAATTAATTAAGAATAAGAAAAGCCATCTACTACAGTTGTGCTTGAGATACAGATGTGATAATACGAATAAATCATTCACCAAAATCTTAGTTTAATAACGTCACCCATTGCATCATCGATACAATATGACGTATACAAATAAAAAATATTGAATAGGCTACGTATTTACGATTGATTAGTAATCGATGTTGCTTTCTTTTATTAAAGACTAGATATGTTAAATGAAACATCTTACATTTTTTTCTGTTACACAGCCCCCTCCGTGACTTAGCGGTAAATCTGGGAATTTCTAACGCTAAAAACAGGGTTTCGATATCCGTAGAAGTTACAGCAGAGATACCCATTCTGTAGTTTTGTGTTTATTGACAAACGAACGAAGAGCTACATGACCTAGTGCCCCCAGTGGCTCAGCGGTACGAGGGGCTATTCAAAAAATATGCCATAAAACAAAATGTACTTTATTTAGAAGTTACAGGTCTGGGACCCCTTCAAAGTACTCTCCTCCCCAACGCACACACTTATCCCAACGGTGTTTCCACTTGTTGAAACACTCCTGGTACGCTTCTTTTGTAATGTCCTCCAGCTCCTTCGTCGCATTTGCCTTAATCTCGGGAATCGTCTCAAATCTTCTTCCTTTCAAGGGTCTTTTGAGTTTGGGAACAAGAAACAATCGCAAGGAGCAAGACAGGTGAGTAGGGTGGGGGTGGGGAAGAACAGTGATTGAGTGTTTGGCCAAAACTCACGAGTTCTGAGGGCTGAATTTCGCATCAACGCGGTGCATCTTCAATTTTTCGGTCAAAATCTCGTAACAAAATCCAATTTGAAATCCCACACTCTTCAGCAAGCTCCCTGACAGTCAGACGTCGATTTGTCCGCACAAGGGTGTTGATTTTGTCGACGTGTGGGTCGTCAGTTGACGTGGAAGGACGTCCAGGACGCTCATCATCTTCAATGAACTGTCGACCATCCTTAAAACGTTCATGCCACTTGAAACATGCCGTACGCTTCATAGCAACATTACCGTAAGCCGTGTTAAGCATAGCAATAGTTTCAGTCGCAGATTTTCCAAGTTTAACACAAAATTTCACAGCAAGTCTTTGCTCTTTCAGGTCATTCATTCTGAAATCCGCCAAACGAAAAATCGCACTTCACTTAAAACCGCGCGTAGCTAATACACAAATGAAGATATCTGCAATCGGAAAATGGCGTCGTAATCAGCTGATCTGTGCAAAACCTAACGAAACTAAGCGGATCCCCTGGAACCATCTGGAGTCGCGCAATTCAAACAGTTCGCGTATTTTTTGAACTGACCTCGTATGTCTGCGGACTTACAACGCTAAAAACCGGGTTGCGATACCCGTGGTGAGCAGAGCACAGATAGCCCATTGTGTAGCTTTGTGGTTATTTGAAAACAACAACATAACCTAGTGAGTAAAATTCTCAACTTTGAAAACAGATGCTTTATTTCTGGTCATAACTTTAGTAGCATGTAAATATAAATTAAAGTGTGAAAATGTTAAGTATAGTCCAAGTATAAAAAAAATATTGGGTAATGAATGTTAAATACTTACACAAAGAAGCTATGCTCGCTTCTCAGCACAATGAATGCGTTAAATTACATTTATGATCTTAAAAAAAAACATTGGCACAGCAGCAAGTCTATGGACTTAACAACGTTAACGATCGTGTTTCTTTGCTTCTGATAGGCACAATACAAACACAGTAGAAACCCTCTAAGCGGCCACCCCTCAGATTCGGTCACTCCTTAAAACGGTCATTCAATCACAGTCCTTTTTTTTTTTTTTTTGTAGGCCTGGCATGGCCAAGCGCGTAAGGCGTGCGACTCGTAATCCGAGGGTCGCGGGTTCGCGCCGAGTCGCCTAAACATGCTCGCCCTCCCAGCCGTGGGGGCGTATAATGTGACGGTCAATCCCACTATTCGTTGGCAAAGAGAGTAGCCCAAGAGTTGGCGGTGGGTGGTGATGACTAGCTGCCTTCCCTTTAGTCTTACACTGCTAAATTAGGGACGGATAGCACAGATAGCCCTCGAGTAGCTTTGTGCGAAATTCCAAAACAAACCAACCCTTTTTTTTTTTGTTTACATTATCCCTAATTATGTACAGTGGAACCGCTCTAATCAGGCCAGTTTGTCTCAGTCCCGAAGGTGGCTGCTTTAAGAGGTGTTTCGACTGAAGTTCAATGTTTGGATTTACACTAATTTCAAAGAAATCAAACCAAGCAAGTACTCAAGAGGAAAACTGCAATGGTTGTCAAATTCTTAAAATAATGAGAAAGTAAAGTAGCGAGTATTAAAATCCATACCAACTTTCCCAAGAGCTCCTAAATGGTTTGGGGCCAGAAAGATGAAATTTCCGTCATTAACAAACACAGTTATACAGAAACTCCTTTTCTTTATGTTGTAGATTCCCGTTACACTGATTATTAGTGCAGTACAAAGGCGAACTACTGGAACCATTGTTTCATTAGTGTAAAAGTCTAAATTAATTGTTTGGCACTTAATAAACCATTAAAAGTAACGGCGAAACTAAATCACCATGTCATAGTTTCATGTGTATGTTTTGGGCTTACGCAATTTTGTTTAGTAACCCGTATGTTTCAGTTTAGCTTTTGACTTTTGAGATGTCACTCTTAACTAATTCAAATGTATATTTTAAATTCACACTTCTGAGCTATGATAAGAACTGTAGTGAATTACCTGTTTATTCATATTGTTAATAACGTTGTATTTATTTTCTAAACGAAAACATACGCCTGGCATGGCCAGCGCGTAAGGCGTGCGACTCGTAATCTGAGGGTCGCGGGTTCGCATCTTCGTCGCGCCAAACATGCCCGCCCTTTCAGCCGTGGGGGTGTTATAATGTTACGGTCAATCCCACTATTCGTTGGTAAAGAGTAGCAAGAGTTGGCGGTGGGTGGGGATGACTAGCTGCCTTCTCTCTAGTCTTACACTGTTAAATTAGGGACGGCTAGCACAGATAGCCCTCGAGTAGCTTTGTGCGAAATTCCAAAACAAACAAACAAACGAAAATATACTTATTAAGTAAAATAATTCGTAATTACTACTTAAAACTGTAATTATTTCACAGTTAAAAAGTAGATTAAAATAAAGTTTTAAGTCGTGTTTGGTTAAGTTGATTCTTCCAATATCGATCGAGTTCTCTTAGGTCTACAATTTTCAGCTTGGATCTCATTATATCTTGTTAATTACAACAAACGTTGTTCAGTTGTGGTCGAGTTGATGTTTCAAGCGTGGATAAAGAATGCGTTATTTAAATAACTTGCCACATGCATAATTCTCTATCCTGAAATGCCGTCGATAGGAGCATTCTCTACTGACCAAACATTCCTTTTACATTGGCAGAGTTTCATGTATTGTTCATCTTAAAACAATAGGAATTCAAACAATTCTGGTGATCGAAAAATTAGTTACATAGAGATAGTTTCTTCAGTTATGAAGCAAATTGTCAGTACCGTATTATATTACCGTGTGCCTGATTTTATCAGAAGTAGCCATTATAAACCGAATAATTTCAGAAATTTCCTATGGTATAAAAATATCAAAATAAGAACATCGATACTGGGTAAATATTTCCCGTCGTAAGAGATTCTAAATGATACGTTTTCCCATACAGTACATTATCATAAACAGTGTATTGTACAGAAGATATTTTTTGCTTTTTTTAAAATTTCGCACCAAGCTACTCGAGGGCTATCTGTGCTATCCGTCCCTAATTTAGCAGTGTAAGACTAGAAGGAAGGCAGCTAGTCATCACCACCTACCGCCAACTCTTGGGCTACTCTTTTGCCAACGAATAGTGGGATTGACCGTCACTTTATAATGCCTCCACGGCTGAAAGGACGAACATGTTTGGTGCGACCGGGATTCGAATCTGCGACCCTCACATTACAGAGTCGCACGCCTTAAAACCCATCTTGTCATGCCTGGCCCACAAAAAAAAAACAAGTTGAATATATGCATAGCATCATTACTCGGATTTATATTTCTATGTAAGATACTCTGTAATACAGTTGATGGATAAATAGAGTATTTTTATTTAGTTAGTTCTACTACAACCACGGTTATTAAATAACAGCAATAACAACCTCAAGTTCATGTTGTCGAGTTTTTTAAATATAAAACAGCTGTTACGAAGCCAAATCATGTGATCTGATAAATAAATACACACATTTCAAATCTATGTGCATACCATGTTATGTGCAGGAAATATGGTTAAAATACACCTCACTGTTGGCCTTATTATAACTGGGATATAGGAAACTCCAATTATCTCCAAATTGTTTTGTACAATATATTTACCAAACACATTTAACTGTCTTCAAAACTGTCACTTTAACGTAATATTTAAAACAAAACAAGAAAGAAAGAATAGAAATACCAGTAATTATAAATAATAAGAAATATTTTACTTGAGTAATAAAGTGTACAATTAGTTAGTTGGTATTTATGTGCAAATAGAAGGTTTTATAAGTGACTAATAAAGTAAAAATTTTAGCATTGTACGAAATCACAGTATGTAACTTTGTATATTTAAGAATATTTGTACAATCTTTAAGGTGAATGTTATACGTCGATATCTCATTAGTTTAATATGTCGATGTCTTATTATTTTCAAGAAAACGAATGTTGAGTTTCTCCAAAAGGAAACAAATTAACTTCATTGTGTGTAACAGAATACTGAAAAACATCGTTAAATTTGATCTTTTAGCCAGTTAAAACTGTAGTATTTGAAATAAAAGTTCGTAGTAACAAAGAATATTTTACTGTTAATGCTAGCTCATAGATTTTGGTAATTCGAAACATGTAATTCGTATTAGCTTTACTTTTTAACAAACATAGGTGTACTTTTTAAAGATGTCTTACTTTATTAACTAACTTTACACATGAAGAAAGTAAAACTTGAAGAAGGTGAATGATTTGTATATAATTGAAGTACAGACATTAAATCTTTGTTATTCTAATATCATATTTCGTTTAAAACAATATTTCTATAGCTGCATGATAAATCATTATCAGAACACACAGCACAGAAAGTGTGATATAATAGTGGCTAACGTATGAAAACTTCTCATTGGCGTATATAAAGTCTTTCTCACCTATCAACCCACCCCTTCTTTCGCGATGTATGAATATAATTTTTAAGATACAACATATTCACAGGAAATGAAAAGATGAACTTTTTGGAGGGTGATATATTTTTTTACTATAGCTTTATTTTTATTTTTTATCGAGGCATAAAAATTAATTTCTAAATTTATAGGAATTTATAAGATTTCCAAATAGTTAGGTTAAACATCTGAACAAATTAACCTGAAATTAAGAACAGATACAGATATTTGTTTCTACCCAAATAGCAAACCGGGGGGTCAGGGATATATATAGAAGCAAAATAAAAATACATCACAAGAACGGACCACTGAGGTGATAACTAACCCTTACCTCCTATAGTTCACGTTCCAGTTCTAATCCTTAATTATGAAACCCGTATCTGGAGGGTAAAAGGTCATGTAATATTACACAGTTAAAATAAAGTAAATTATAATTTAATCCCCTAATTCCGATTTGAATACACCAACTATCCGATTTCATCGTTTTTCACAATCTTTATTCTCTGCCCATGAATAATGACATCGATTTATTCATACTTAAAAATCATTTATTGCTTTTTTATAGCCCAAAGCAATTAACGAAAGTGTGATACTGTGTTGTTTCAGTTACATTTTCATGTTACAGATTTTGTGTGGGTGTTTTCTTATAGGAAAGTCATATCGGGCTATCTTGTTTATTTTTGTCTGTTTTTTTTTTTATTTCACATAAAGCTACTTGAGAGCTATCTGTGCTAGCCGTCCCTAATTTAGCAGTGTAAGACTAGAGGGAAAGCAGCTAGTCATACCACCTACCGTCAACTCTTGGGCTACTCTTTAAGCAACGAATAGTAAGATTAACCATTACATTATAACGTCCACGCGGCTAAAAGGGCGAGCATGTTTGGTGCGACCGGGATTCGAACCCGCGACCCTCAGATTACAGAGTCGAACGTCTTAACCCACCTGGCCATGACAGGCCTCGGGCTATCTACTGAGCTTACCGAGGAGAATCGAACCGCTGATTTTAGGGTGGAGCGTAGATTTTATGAGTGAATTGTTTGTTCTAGAGAAAAACACAAATTAACAAATTAAGTCCTTGCATATAGTGTTGGTTTTTTAAAGCGCAAAACTACAGAATGGGCTATTTGGGCTCCGTTCCACTATGAGAAATATAACTCCAAGAAAGCACTATAAGTCCAGAAATTTAAGCTGAACTATTGAGAGGCAACCACAAAGCTACGTATGAATTATATGCACTGTGCTAACTGCAAATATCGAACACAAATTTTCAATTTATAATATTTATATTGAGCTATCGAAATGGGAGAGTGAAACTTGAGGGTGAAAAGTAGTTTTTCGTTTTTGTGCATGAAAGAATATGATAAAGTGTTCTTCATTATTTCGTTACTGCTGTTATTGTGAATCTGTATTTACTATTGTAAATATATGTCTACTCATGACTAACATGGTTTACGAATATTCTGTTAAATACTGACATACCTTAAATATACTTATTAACACTAAAACAAAGCACAAACTGTGGAGTAAAATAAACAAACTTTGTGTGAAATTATAGCTGCTGGAGTGAAAATTAAACACCGAAGTTCTTTTCCAATTATAATAATAAAAAAAAAAAGTGCGAGGTAATAGACTTATAATGTTAACATTCGGGACTTGAAGCTGTGTATATAGCTTTAGGCTAAAATACACACGCACACACACAGATTTTAAGTATTACGAATTTGATACTGACCTGCCATCTAGCAGGAGAACAATTTACAATAAATTATTATTAAGCTACATTGACTCTGTATTTTTTTGTTTACTTATTTTCTGTTTTATTGTAATTCTATAACTCGTCTTGCTCGTTTTGAACAGAAGACAGTTAAAGGCCTGTATGTGTAGTCCATCATTACATTTTTCATTTGTTTCACTAAAACAACAACAAGACATGTAATAAGGAATTAATATGATCTGAACACTTGGTTTAAATTTCTTTGTTGGTGTTTGCTTTTATTTGCTTAACAATAAACAAACACAAAGCTACAAAATGGGATATCTCTGCTGTGCCCACCTCAGGTCAAATCTTTCAATTTAGCGTAATAAATCCGCTGGCTTACCAATTAGCCAACAGGGAAACGAGTATGAAATGACAATATGTACTTATATGACTTATAAATTTTCAAACAATTCCGCAACATGCATACATACATATATAGATATTTATAAGAAATGTCATCATTAAAGTTAGGCTGCTTAAAATTATGAATTGTACTCTGTTTGGAAATTGAATTTCACCAAACAATGTTGTCTATTTGGCAGAACAACTATAGCTATTATTCCGTAAATCTAATATTTCATGACGGACTGTGATTAATATTCTAAATTAGAACCGAACCTACAATAATTCCACCTTCTGCAGATTAAATTATTTTTTACTGGATTACTTTATTACCGGTAGATGTCTTATTTTTTGTAGTTAAGGATACATGTCAGATTTAAAAGTCTGGTAATTATTATCAAAGATACATGCAATCTTTATCAGTAATTTCTTTTTATATAAATTCAGAATTTTGACTCTGTAAAATCAACAAAGTTATTTTAACTGAGAATATTCAACAAAACATACATTTTTTTTTAAACTACAAATATGAAATGGAAATTTACTTCTCTAGATGGTCACTAGGGGAAAAATCTTCCAGCCAATGTGCATAGGTAAATCTCATTTCTCTTATATTTTAAAATAATGCATAAATTAAACTGAATTTTTCAGACTTGATGTCTTTAAATTTTTAGTTTTATGGAGAAAAATGACATTTACTTTTTTGTTGTTTGTTTTAGTTTGTTTATCGAGGGCTAGAGTGCTTTTCATTATTAACATCTGTTTGTGTGTATGTATGTATGTATAGTTTTTCTTTATCATTAATTCAAAAGTTAATTTTCAATCTTTTGTATATGAGTAAAGAAATACTAACCAGAGTCAGTGATTTGAATGTCTGTGTCTGTCTTTGCATATTTTTATGATCCGTCAGCAATAAACTTACGAACTTATAATCCATAAGTCCAAGGCTCGATTACTCGAGGTAGACAAAGTACAAATAGCCTATTATGTAGTTTTGTATTAAAACAAAAACAAAAACAACAGCGTTTTAAGTAATATATATATTTATATATACCTCATGTGTGTTATGAGATTTTCTCCTGTTCAGTTAAAAAACATGCCTTTAAAACATAGGGCAACATAAAACAAGTTTATGGAACGAATCTACAAATATTCTGTAAAAATATCGATCTGAAATTCATGGTAAATGTTTTTGTTCTACATTTCTTTTCTAATATATTTTTTGTTGGTGAAAATTATAATTGATGACAGTAAAGCAAATATAAACATATGAATTGTTACGACAAACCATGCGTCATTAGTCATTGTTATTAAATGAATAGACTCGGTACGAATCACCATGGCCGGGTGGGTTAAAGCGTTGGACTCGTAATCCGAGGGTCGCGGGTTCGAATCCCCCATCGCACCAAACATGCTGGCCCTTTCAACTCTGGGGGCGTTATAATGTACGGTCAATCCAACTGTACTTTGGTAAAAGAGTAGCCCAAAGGTTGGCGGTGGGTGGGGATGAATAGCTTACACTGATAAATTAGGGACGGCTAGCGCAGATAGCCCTTGTGTAAGTTTGCGCGAAATTCAAAACAAATGGAGTTGCAACGCTAAATTCAAGGGTTCGATTCCCGTCGGTGGACTCACCAGATAGCGCGATGTGACTTTGCGAAAAGGAAAACACACGCATTTACTGGTGTTAGTATTGCTCTTAATTTAATTAATTCTAACTAGTTAGTTTAGAGCAAATAGTAAAAACTGACGTAGTTCAATAAGTAGCAATAAATTATATATAATTTAGCTACAGAAATCAAGAAATTGTTAAAGTATTGGAAGGCGTTAGAGTAATACAATGAAAATGAAATTAGACATTAAATTCTGTTTAACTCTAGAATTTTTTACACAGCAAAATAAATCTGTAAGTTCTGGCTTGTACGAAATATTTCAAGTTGTAATAGCAAACGAAGGACCTCAGTTATTTAAACAGGGAAGGAAAATACGTCTGCGTATATAGAAACAATACAACAGTTTCATTGTTCACCTCAGAAAACTAAAATGATATGTGTCGTCTGTAAGGCAGAGGATGAACATAATGGATGTTTGTTTTTGAATTTCGCACAAAGCTACTCGAGGGCTATCTGTGCTAGCCGTCCCTAATTTAGCAGTGTAAGACTAGAGGGAAGGCAACTAGTCATCACCACCCACCGCCAACTCTTGGGCTACTCTTTTACCAACGAATAGTGGGATTGACCGTAACATTATACACCTCCACGGCTGGGAGGGCGAGCATGTTTAGCGCGACGTCGGCGCGAACCCGCGGCCCGCGGATTACGAGTCGCACGCCTTACGCGCTCAGCCATGCCAGGCCGAACATAATGGAAATTAAAGGCTGATCAAAGTTTCTATAACTGAGGTTACACAGGCAGTGTGTACCATGATGATCACTAGAAAATTTTATATGAACTTTTTTTTTGCTATTACACGTTGAATGATTTAATTCAAAAGTATTTACATTAATGCGAGTTAATCTAAGTTAACATACAGATTTTAAAATCCCAATAAATTTGCTAAACATTTAAAGAGATATTTATGTGCAATTTTCGTTCACATTTACACATTTATTTCACTAATATTCGGGGCTCAATTCCCGAGGTGGACTAAACAGATAGCTCAATGAAGCTTTATTCTAAAATAAACAAACAATCAAACATTACTGTAGGATTCTGTGGTATATTGACTTTCTTCAAATTCTCTGGGACACTGTGTTTCAGTGACAGTAACAGTTCAGCTCATACGAAAGAAGAAAATAAACTATTTTAGAACCTTTACCAAAAAAATCGATTATAATTAAAATAATGTGATAAAGTGGTGTAGAACAGTGAAGGTGGGTGTACCTCACGATCGTAACACTTTTGGATCAATATTGACTTCCATAAATCTATAACCATCAGCACGTTTTGAACCTCACCCCCTAATCATATAGCTGTAGTGTTCGCATGTTGTTGAACATGATGTTTTTACGAAAGATATTGACAAAAAAACAACAACTGAAAAACCCATAGAACTGATGAAAATTTATTAACAAGTAACGACTAGGACCGAAAATCCAAAGGACTGTTCAATAGATACATAACATGCGGAATTTCCCCGTTTATCTATTTCTGGTGGATAAAATTAGTAAAACCCAATTTCACGTGCTTGCCTCTAGATGATCGATTCCAACTGTCTGGTTGTGATCAGTTTAATCGATCTCGTTATCGATTAATAGAATTATCTTGTTATGATAATTTCTTTTTGTATTAGGTGTTGAGAATTTGCGGTTTTCCTTGGAACATTTTCGTCTAAACCGTCTGATTTTGCATGGCCATCTATAAGTAACTAGTCGTTATAAAGCAAGCCAACCAATTATCAGTTATTTCAAGATATTGATTTCATTGATTTCGATGGTCAGTCGTTGTTGTTTGGTCATGTTAGTTCCAATGGCTCAGTTAATTTTAAGGAATATTGTTAAGTAGCTATTCTGGTCTCTTTCAATCTCCCGATGTTTTTAAACTACAGTATTCAGATATGAATCGTCACATTTACAGCAGGTTCCAGACTATATAGTTCATCTGTTTTCTTTCAACACTTTACATACAGTAGGCTTTAAGTATAAATAGATTATTTTAAGTTTCACCAGGATAAAAAAAATACTTGTTAATTGAAACTAGGTGGCTTTGATTGTTTGTTTCAGTAGGCCCCGACATGGCCAGGTGGTTAAGGCACTCGAGTCGTAAACTGAGGGTCGCGGGTTCGAATCCCTTTTAGAGCAAACATGTTCAGCCGTGGGGGTGTTATAATGTGACGGCCAGTCCCACTATTCGTTGGTAAAAGAGTAGCCCAAGAGTTGGCGGTGGGTGGTGATGACTAGCTACCTTCTCTGTAGTCTTACACTGCTAGATTAGGGACGGCTAGCGCAGATAGCCCTTGTGTAACTTTGGGCGAAATTCAAAACAAATCATTATTTTGTAAAAATAAATTATCGTAATTAAATCTCATATTTTACAACGTTTGTAAATATGCAAGAAGTCATTTTCATTGAGTTGATCTGGAATACCAGTTCATTTAAGGAGATTCGGTTAACAGGAAGACAAACAAGCCCTGAAATCTCTCTGATCAACAGTTTTTATTTTTCTCTTGAAATTACAGAGTGTGATAACGATTACCGTATCTTTTCTCCTAGGTTTAAGTGTTCATTGGAGCATCTAAAGATCGTCAACATTATAAACTGAAACCCATTCCATCAAGTATTGTTTTTTAAATGACATAGCTATTACTACTTATAGAACTTTCAATTTTAATAAAATTCTACACTTCCGTTAACACAGCCTATGCCATTTAGATTTTGTATTATATTTCCTTTGTGAAATATACCCACTAAAGACAGCCTTAACATCACATATCCTGTAACCTTTAGGATTTTTTCATTTGTTCTTATTATTACACCAAACATGATCGCTCTTTCAGCCATGGGGACGTTATAATGTTACGGTCAACCCCACTGTTCGTTAATATAAGAGAGTAGCCCAAGAGTTGGCGGTGGGTGGTAATGACTAGCTGCCTTCCCTCAAGTCTTACACTGCTAAATTAGGGACGGCTAACGCAGATAGCCCTTGTGTAGTTTTGCGCGAAAATCAAAACAAACCAAAAAATTTATGCAAAAATCATAGTTTGAAAATAGTATGATCTTGAATGAGTGTAATCACTTTCTGATATTTACTGATTATTCTCAGAATAAATGTATGCTTTTTGTAAGCATGACGACGTAGAAGTGATAATATATTAATATTTATTTCATCCCCCCTACCCTACACATACTAAAGGATACTCGATAAGCTTGAAGGTTTAAAATGCTAAAAATTATGGCTTGATATCCTCCTTGTGCCCAGCGCTGATAATCTGTTGTGTATTATGAACTTTACACTGAAATACAAACTTGCAACACAAGGTCCTTATAATAAATACTCTGGTAATTGTAACTTGAACCACCCAACCTAGATGGCAATAGTGTAGTAAAATTGTGAATTGTAGTAGAGAATTGTCGAAGCTCTTACGATCGGATCATCTCATATGTTAATAAATGTTGATCATATAAAGGCTTAAATCAATTCAGATTTTACAAATACAAGATCTTTTATTTTCTTTATCTTTCCTTTACTGTGTGCGCTTTTTTTTTTCGTTTATAAGTCGATTCTTGATTCTATGTCACAATCTATCCCACGAATAGTGTGATTGACCGTCACTTTATAACGTCCCCACGGCTGAAAGGACGAGCATGTTTGGCACGACGGGGATGCGAACCCACGACCCTCAGATTATATATATGAATCGCACGCCTTAACACGCTTTGCTATGCCGGGCCCTCCCAGCACAAAGTATACGAATTTACAACGCTAAAATTAGTATGTTTGGTTCCCTTCAGTGGATACAGCAGATAGCACTATGTAGCTTTACTACAAGAAAGCACAAACACACTTTATATCCAACTAAAAATGTTAAAACGACAAAGACAAAATAGTGGGTCAACTTAAAGATTCACAATATATGATTATGTGCTTTGTCGGAAAATAGTTGTTTTTCATTCTCTAGTGTTTTTTAAATATAGAAACGATACTGTGAAGCGTTAATTATATTTTTTTTGTGTTTAGAATATGCAAGTCTGTAGATTAAAACGTTTCTCAAAATTAAGGAGGGACTAGTACTTACATTGTAAGCATATAAATGTTTTTCTCTTTAAGATGATACCACTAATTTGTTCAGATCTTTGTTTTTCTCACCTTCACGTTGGCTTTCACTGTTATGGTTTCTGTGATAATTATCTATATTTTATCTTTTCTTAGGTAACGTTTAAAACCTATATAAAGTCAGAAGTATCATTCATTGGTTACAAATAATAAAACAAAGCGTTTTAAATTATCTATTTGTTTCTTTAGGTATTTCTCTCACAAACATTCAATTAATTTATCTTTTCCAAAGGACAAGACCCCTTGGATAGCGACAGTATGGAGAATTAAAGTCAAGAATAACTTTAAAGTTTAAAGACTGGCCTTTACGATTATAAAAAAGAAATATGTGTATATATATATATACATGTTGACAGTTTCATAACATTGCTGGGAATTGTTGGAGCTTGTGAAAGAAACCGTAGTTAATGAAGAAACAACAAAAGGAAAAGATTCAGACAATAACTCTGTCATATGTCTTTCTTATTGAGACATTTATTTAGAAAACGGTAATTGGTAATAGCAATAGCAGCATAAAATAGAGAAATTCCTAACAATAGCAATATATTTTAGGCAGTAATGACCAATGTTTATGTGGCTACTCACTTATTTTATAACATAAAAAATAACTAAACGAGGGCTATTCGCGCCAGCCGTCCCTAATTTAGCAGTGTAAGACTAGAGGAAAGGCAGCTAGTCAGCACCACCCACCGCCAACTCGTGGGCTACTCTTTTATCAACGAATGGGGGAATTGATAGTAATATTATCACGCCCCTACGGCTGAAAGGGCGAGCATATTTGGTGCAACGGGGATTTGAGCACGTGACCATCAGATTGCGAGTTGAACGTCCTAAGCACTTGGCCATGCCGGGCTAGAAACAGAGACGAATCAGAAAGTTTGTCTCAAATGATGCACATGTGAAAATATATGAACAGTGGGATTCAGTTGTCCTACATCACTGGATACCTTTTGTTATAAAAAAATGAATAACATTTGAATTAGAGAAGGAAATACATGATAGTTCTATCCGTGACATTTGTGTTTGGCTAGAGGGGGAGAGAAGCCGTTAATTGTAGTAACTTTCATCTTCGTATATCACTCAGATTATCACCATATTACCATCAAAACAATTAATAAGAGATAAAACACATGAAAATTAGTTAAGGACACTCTAGTTTGTAAAAACTGTAATAATGTTGAGCATGCGTAGTCTAGTGTACGAAATTAATCTTTTCTTACTTGTGGTTTATTTGTTTTGAATTTTGCGCAGTTAAACGAGAACTGTCTGAGCTAGCCGTCCCTAATTCAGCTGTGTAAGACTATAGGAAGGCAGCTAGTAATCATTACCCACCACCAGCTCTTGGGCTACTCTTTTACTAACAAATATTGAGATTGGCTGTCACTTTATAACGCCCCCAGGATTGAAAGAGCAAGCATTTTTGGTGTGACGAAAATTCGAACCCGCAACCCTGAGATTACGAGTCGAACGCCCTAATCACCTGACCATGCCAGGCCGCTTATTTGTGATATATATTCTTAGTATTTAGATATGCATGCTTCTTAATACCATCATTTTGAGAAGAACTAAGATATTTTGCTATAACTGAAATAGTTTTAAACATTTTTATTTCTTTGCAAAAAACGAAACGGTAAAAGAACCACTATCTTCAAACTCTGAAGTATATGCCTAAAAGAGAGTCTTTGATACCTAATAAAAATCATATTTTCATTCTGAGTTAAATACAACGTCGATAGCTCAAACTATGCGAAAATCAGTGTTAGCTGGAATGATGCATGTTTATATTCAGTACTGTGCAAAGTGTTAGAACAAGATAATATTGTGGTTTTTTTTTTTCATTTCATTGGGCTAATTTTTCCACGCCATTACAGAATGTAAATTTCAACATTATGGCAATGCTTCACTGATCCCTTTTAACAATTGAAGGAGTTAAGGAAGACTACTCATCATTCTTTAAAATTCCCTTATACTTGTACCAAAGACATGTCATAAGGGTTCTGCTTGAATGAGCATACCAATCAAATTGCAAATCACTGATGAAATAACTGTCGTGGTACTCCGTGTAGTTTCTTAACTCTAAAGAAAGAAGCTAGCAAAAAACTAGCGTATGGTTTCGGTATATGATAGACGCAGTCAATTTAATATCACTCCAAAATTAACCTTGAACATTTGGTCGTGTACCAGTTTAAAAAAACCTTTACTTTGATTTCCAAATATTATCAAAAGACTGAAATTCGTTAAAAAGTACAAAACTGGGATGTTGAAGATTATAAAAGGTTGTTATAGATGGATAACTCTAAGTTTAAAATATTTGGTTCAAAGCGTAGGTTGTACGTCCGGCGAAAGAAGGGTGAAAGATATTTATCTCATGTCCTACTATGAAGCATAGGGGAAGCAGTGTGATGGTTTGAAAGTGTTGTTCTGTTGAGTCAACAGGAGATGGGATAGAAAAATAGATGGAATAATGGACCAGTACAAGTACGATCAGATCCCGATCCCTCATGGTATACCCAGTGGTTTGTGTATTATTGGTGAAGGATGGTATACCCAGTGGTTTGTGTATTATTGGTGAAGGATCTACTACCAAGAATATAATGATCACAAACACTCATCCAACCTATGTAGAAATGACTTAGCTAAGAAAGAAGCTGCTGGAATCATTCAAACGACGCAATGGCACCCATAGAGTCCCAATCTGAACCTAGTGAGCAGACTGGATTTGATAGATCAAAACTTGAAAAATTAAAAAATACTTCCAATGAAACTTTATGAGAGTTTATTAGAGACATTTGTAAAAAAACGTCCTAAAGGACACTTCGATTAAATATGTTGCAACGATGGCTGAAAGACTGTCTGTACTTATTAAAACAAAAATGGACATACAAAATATTAACTGTTTGCTGCATTTCCACTGAATCGTCTGTGATTTACCTTCCACTGTTCTGTAAAACTAGCCTGAAATTTAATATTTGACTTTGTTCTAACACTTTGCACAGTACTGTATATAGATATACACACGTACAGTTTAAGACAAACTGATAGCAGAATATGATTATTTATCAAAGCACACACATATTTTTAAATCCTGGCATGGACTAGCGCGTAAGGCGTGCGACTCGTAATCCGAGGGTCGCGGGTTCGTGCCCGCGTCGCGCCAAACATGCTCGCCCTTCCATCCGTGAGGGCGTTATAATGTGACGGTCAATCCCACTATTCGTTGGTAAAAGAATAGCCCAAGAGTTGACGGTGGGTTGTGATGACTAGCTGCCTTCCCTCTAGTCTTACACCAGGGACGGCTAGCACAGATAGCCTTCAGTAGCTTTGCGCGAAATTCAAAACAAACAAACAAATTTCTCCTTGGTGTGATATTTTTTAATACAAATCAGTAAAATTTAGTATATATAATTACTTTTATTTGGTTTTATAGATTATTATTTGTTTGTTTGGAATTAAGCACAAAGCTACACAGTGGGCTACCTGTGCTCTGCCCGCTATGGATATCGAAACTGGGTTTTTATCAGTGCGAGTACGCGTTTTAATAGAGGTTATTAGTATTTTCAAGTTGAATGATACTTTAAGCGACACATGAAATAGACGTCCAGGTTGGAAACTAATGACCAAAGGGTGGTAGCCAATCAGCGACATCTACTGCCTTTGCGCTTTTACTTTTAATAAAATAGAATAGCGGCGTAAGATATGTGTTCAGCGACCTATCACACTTCGGTCGAAAGTCAGGCACGTTCACTTCCGCCTAGGATAACTCTTTTCTTTAAAAATTGTCCTAGCAGAATAAACTTGAAAGTAATAGATTATAGATAATGCAATTAAAATATTTTGAATGCCAGCATGACTTGGTTATCAAACTGTAAATTCAATAAAAGCTGTCTTGACATTATTTGTTCAAAGCATAAGTTATAGGATACAAAGAACAGAAGGAACTAAGTCATACACATTTTCTATGGGTGGATAAAATTTGTTGTTGTTTTTTTCATCCACACACTGAATTATTTTTATGTGTGTTCACAGCAAAACTCAAAAATTTCTTGATGTTTGGTCCGAAAGTTCCTACATTATTTTCATAGTATCATTACACCTACAAAAGGACAAAAAGAGTACGTCATTAAGTCCGACAAACCATCATGAGTATTGGTCAACCGTCGCTCTGGTTGGCATTTAGTGTATATATGTCACTAACTTGGAAAATGTTTCGCGTAGCCTGAAAACAAAAGTACCACTCCTCACCCTAGAAGCCCAGAGTATAACAGTATCAGATTACGTAGTCTAGTATTCCAATATTTAATATATTTTAATAAATGCTTTTGATAAACGGTTCATTATATAGCTCAGTTTTAAAATTAATTGATTAATATATAATAAAAATACATGGAACAAACTTTAAGTGTTCATCACGGGTTTTAAAGGTAGACCAATACATGAAAGAAACTTTAAATGTTTCATCACGGGTTTTAAAATTAGACTACGAGGTAAAATATCCGACAATAAAAGTTAAAATTGTGAAACCAATTTTCAAATTCAACTTTATGGAAGAAAATAAATAAAATCAACAACTTTCATAGCTTCTTTCCTTTATTCGAATGCTTTCGAAACTAAGTAGTTTTAAGTTGATATAATATAGTTTGTTTGACCTATAAAACTAATTACTTGTGATATACTTCAGCTTATTAATTAATTCGAAATATCTACCAGTCAGTGTGGCATCGTTGACATCAGAAATTTGCAGATTTTGTACCTTGAATCATGGCATCGTTTGTTGTTTCTTACGTTTTAAATAAATAACACAATTTGTTAAATAAAATGAGGATAACGTATGAGCACCTTGGACAGTCTTGGCCAGTCTACACTTCAATTTGAATATGATTTACTTTCTGACGAACGTATTGAAATGTTCACAAGCTGACGTTTAAGTTAGCAACACCGACTGTTTTCAATTATGAACGTTTTCTGTAGTACACAATAGGAAGGGTTATATATTTATGATATGAAACCGTATCTTTGTTTCTGGAATAAATGCATTAAACTATATTTTTTTTCAGATAAATGTATGAATCGTATGTTTTTGTGCCTGATAAAGGTATGAAGTAATATTTTTCTTTGAATCTAGGTATAAAACCATATTTATATTATTAAATATTAAGGCGCTCGACTCGCAACCTGAGGGCCGTGGGTTCGAATCTCCGTCACATCAAACATGCTCATCCTTTCAGCCCCGGGAGGACGTTATAATGTACGGTCAATCCCATTATTCGTTGGTAAAAGAGTTGGGGTGGTGATGACTACTTATCTTCCCTCTAGTCTTGTACTGCCAAATTAGGGATGGCTACTGCAGATAGCCCTCGTGTAGCTTTGCGCGAAATTCAAAAACAAACAAACAGAGAAATAAATATTATTAAATAATTATATTATTAAATCTATTCTTCTCTTGAAATGTCGTATAATACGTGTGTTAGTAATCAGGAAAAACAAAACGTTTTATTAATAGTATCATAGACCAAAATAAACAAAATCTCTTTAAGAGTTTATGGGAAAATAAAGTCACGATGTAAAGTCCAACAGTCATTACTGTCAGAAGAGAAGGCCAAGAATCAATCGATTGGACAAATACTAACTAGTTTTCAGGCTGCTATGCTGTTGAAAATAGATTTTCCACTACCTGGCTGATTTTGGTTGCCTCATACGATGTCTTATGAACAAAGTAAAAAGATGAACTGCTGAACCTGCACTGGGAGGTGCAAATTTAATATATTATACTGAATAATTAGGTTATGTTAATCAGATTTTTTCTACACTTCTTTTATAAAATTTGATAATTTTATTATATACACTTAAAAACAAATTAAGCCTTGATAGAAGCTGTTTAGGCTGTTTATTTAGTGTCATTTAAAATATCCAGTGACGTATGAGAACCTCTTGGATATCCTTTAGTTTTCTTTCAAATGGAAACTTTATTTGTTCATCACCCAGATAGAAGATGGCCTGTTGTATCATAGAATATAATAAAAAGAGACAATAGGGTCGAAGTAAACTTATAATTTTAAAGTACACCTTCAGTTATTTGCTGACATTACGAACTTTCTCGTTCTAAAACTTATCTAGACTGTCAATATTCCTACACATTAGAACCAGAGAAAATCAGTGTTCTTACATTTAATAACTAGGGAACGTCAATATTTCTTAACATTATAACCAAAAAACGTAAATATTTCCACAGAATACAATTAGGGAAAGTCAATATTTCTACATATTATAACTAGAGAACGTCAATATTCCTATACATTATAACTAGTAAGTTTCGTTGCTGGTACAGTAACGTTTCCTTCAAAAGTAAGAAAGGAACCACTTTAAGATATTTCTGGACAATCTTTTTTTTTTTCTATTGATCGACACTCTTCAAAATAAAACTGTCTTCTTCCTACTGTCAGAACTCTTTGTGCATATTTTGAGCCATGTACTTCGTCAAACATCCTGAAACAATCCATTATCCTAAATAACAGCAATAACACAAATACTGAGAAAGTAGTTCTTAAAAAGTAACATTTAATGGAGTTTTAAGGAACATTTTTACCTGCGACATAGCTGCTTGGCCTGGCATGGCGTGCTCGACTCGTAATATAAAAGTCGGGGTTTCAATCCCGGTCACACTAAAACATGCTCGCCATTACAGCCATGGGGTTGTTATAATGTGACGGTCAATCCCACCATTCGTTGGTAAAAAAAGTAGCCTAAGAATTGGTGGTGGATGGTGATGACTAGCTGCCATTACAGCCGTGGGGTTATTATAATGTGACGGTCAATTCCACCATTCGTTGGTAAAAGAGTAGCCCAAGAGTTGGCGGTGGGTGGTGATGACTAGCTGCCTTCCCTCTAGTCTAAACTTTTAGCTCATAACTTCATCTCTTGACTACTTTAAGATCTAATTATAGCTGAGAATATTATAAATTTCCTCTTTTTTTAAACATGCTTAACTGGTGACTACGAGCATATTACCATTGAATCATAGCGCTGGATTAGAAAAAACAAAAGAAAAATTGAATGAACAACACGTATTATAAGAATATTTTTAATTATAGAATATAAATGTTATAATGGAGCTTACCTTGCCTTGCAGCAATAGAAGGTCGTCCTTCGTAACTTGTATTTTTATATTCAAAGTAATAAGAAAGTTATTTCCATAATCATCTTACCACAGGTTATCAAGGTTACTAATGTATTCCTGTCCTTAAGTATTAGAATCCGCGGTATCTCAGGGTTTAGTTTAATAACTTCAATGTTCAGGCTTCATTCCCCATAATGGACACGGCACAATGTGCAGCTTTAGCAAGTTAACAACAAACAGTATTTAGTAAAATGAATGAAAAAATTGAAAGTGTGTGTGATTTCACATATTTAACCTAAATAAAATATTTGACAAAATTTTAACTATCTTAGGAATCTTAGGAACAAAATTATGCTGACAACGTAATACTAACCTTAAAGCCTTACCGGTACTTCTTACCACAATAACTGTGACAACGTAATACTAACCTTAAAGCCTTACCGGTACTTCTTACCACAATAACTGCTGACAACGTAATACTAACCTTAAAGCCTTACCGGTGCTTCTTACCACAATAACTGTGACAACGTAATACTAACCTTAAAGCCTTACCGGTACTTCTTACCACAATAACTGTGACAACGTAATACTAACCTTAAAGCCTTTACCGGTACTTCTTACCACAATAACTGCTGACAACGTAATACTAACCTTAAAGCCTTTACCGGTACTTCTTACCACAATAACTGTGACAACGTAATACTAACCTTAAAGCCTTACCGGTGCTTCTTACCACAATAACTGTGACAACGTAATACTAACCTTAAAGCCTTACCGGTGCTTCTTACCACAATAACTGTGACAACGTAATACTAACCTTAAAGCCTTACCGGTGCTTCTTACCACAATAATGGTGCTGACAACGTAATACTAACCTTAAAGCCTTACCGGTACTTCTTACCACAATAACTGTGACAACGTAATACTAACCACCAAAGCCTTACCGGTTGCTTCTTACCACAATAACTGTGACAACGTAATGCTAACCTTAAAGCCTTTGCCGGTTGCTTCTTACCACAATAACTGTGACAACGTAATACTAACCTTAAAGCCTTACCGGTGCTTCTTACCACAATAGGATGCTGACAACGTGATACTAACCTTAAGGCCTTTACCGGTGCTTCTTACCACTATAACTGTGACGATGATACTAACCTTAAAGCCTTACCGGTTGCTTCTTACCACAATAAGTTGCTGACAACGTAATACTAACCTTAAAGCCTATTACCGGTACTTCTTACCACAATAACTGCTGACATGACGTAATACTAACCTTAAAGCCCTTACCGGTACTTCTCTTACCACAATGAGTTGCTGACTAGCCGATACCAACCTTAAAGGCCTTTACCGGTTGCTTCTTACCACAATAACTGTGACAACGTAATGCTAACCTTAAACTTACCGGTTGCTTCTTACCGACAATAACTGTGACAACGTAATACTAAACCAATAAAGCCTTTGCCGGTACTTCTTACCACAATCAACTGTGACATGACGATAATAACCTTAAAGCCTTACCGGTTGCTTCTTACCACAATAACTGTGACAACGTAATGCTAACCTTAAAAGCCTTTACCGGTTGCTTCTTACCACAATAACTGTGAATTGACGTGATACTAACCTTAAAGGCCTTACCGGTGCTTCTTACCACAATAACTGTGACAACGTAATGCTAACCTTAAAGCCTTACCGGTGCTTCTTACCACAATAACTGTGACAACGTAATACTAACCTTAAAGCCTTACCGGTACTTCTTACCACAATAACTGCTGACAACGTAATACTAACCTTAAAGCCTTACCGGTACTTCTTACCACAATAACTGCTGACAACGTAATACTAACCTTAAAGCCTTACCGGTACTTCTTACCACAATAACTGCTGACAACGTAATACTAACCTTAAAGCCTTACCGGTACTTCTTACCACAATAACTGCTGACAACGTAATACTAACCTTAAAGCCTTACCGGTACTTCTTACCACAATAACTGCTGACAATTTAACGCCAGATGTTTTAATAACACTATTGAGGTGGCCCAGCATGGCCAAGCGTGTTAAGGCGTGCGACTCGTAATCTGAGGGTCGCAGGTTCGCATTCCCGTCGCGCCAAACATGCTCGCCCTTTCAGCCGTGGGAGCGTTATAATGTGACGGTCAATGGGTAGTGATGACTAGCTGCCTTCCCTCTAGTCTCATACTGCTAAATTAGGGGCGGCTAGCACAGGTAGCCCTCGAGTAGCTTTGTGCGAAATTCAAAAAAACACAAACACACACTGTTCAGGTGGTTTCAAAGCCTTGCCTTCACTTCTCATTACAATAACGTGCTGACGATTTAATGACAACTGTTTTAATAACACTATTCTGATGGTCTTAAAGTTTTATTTCCACTTCTTGGCAAAAATAAAAGTTACTGTCGATCTAACGCTGTCTTAACGTGATTTAAGTGGGCCTAAAGCCTAACCCACGTCTTATAGTATTAGGCACACAAAAATACCGTTCTGTCTTATACCAGTCCCCATGGATAGATTGCGTCCCGAAACTGCCAGCAAGTATAATACCACTTTATTTGTGAATGTGTTAAACTTCAATTGGTCCGGTACCATGATATTTCATGCATGTTTCGATGTACTTTAACTGGTTCTAATGTAATTCTAGTAGACACTGTAGCAGACGATCATATCACTCGTCTCTGAAACACAAGTAAACTATTTTGTTGACATGATCTGCATAGAAGAATAATTGGTGAGCATTTATATCTATCGTTAATTATTTATAAATACTTTACGTACGTGACATAAGTCATAACAAGACTTAAGACTTAATAATAAAGTAAGTGGAAATGCAATATGAAAATTTATTTGATGTCCTTAGACATCGAGTTACCCAGCTTACTAATGAAATATTAAGTCTCCATGATAAGTTTACATGACTGTCGCACTAATAAAGATTAATTTAATATATTTAAAATAAATAAAAAAATGAAATAAAAGTCCTAAACTTTCGTATTAGAGCAAAAGCTCAACCATTGCAATTGAAATATGACCTAAGAATGTTTTTCGTTTGCTGCAGAATTTCACACAAACCTTTATAAAGGGCAATCTGTGTTTAGCCTCACTAATTTGAACTGGATAATTGGAAGAACGGCACCTACCGTCAGCTTTTGTACTTACTCCTCTCAAACACGTGTGACTGACACGGAACACACACGACTCCAAACATCAAAGCACCTTTTGTCAGCAACAGGCTACGAACCATGAAACTTCAAATTTACACTTCAAGTACGCTAACCTCTAGGATATGCCCAACCTTTATGTAATATACCTGAGATGGACAATAAGCTATAAGGACATATAACACTAAATTATTATGCCCTACTTCACAATGACTTTCTTTTATGAAGACATTTTAGTACTTATGGCATGAACCTAGTTTTATTAGGTTCATTCTAAGGCAACACAAATACAGTATTGTTTTGTCGGTTTTAGATTTGTTTTCTCTGAAGTTGTTTTTCATTTCAGTGGTTAATTAATTACGTAAAGACTTTTCTATCATTATTCATACTTTAAATTTTATTTTTGAAGATAAGTTTCAGTTACGTATGCTGTATGCTCAATTATAATACTTACCATACTTTGCCTTTTAGAACAAATAGTATAATTCATTATTATTGCTTTCTCTTTTACAATATTTACTATACAAATAAACGCAACATAGTAATTGTTAATCAGTAAAAATACTTCACAACATAACACATGTTTAGCATACACTTATTTCAGAACATTGTCGCTTTTAAACAAAATAAGCTTCGTTGTGGGGACTGGCACAGTCTGGTAGTTAGGGCTTTCACGGATTCGAATCTCGTCATGAAATATGACGCTCATTCAGCCCTGAGAACGTTATAATGTGACTATCAACCCAAGTTTTTCGTTTGTTCAAAAGTTATCTATGGCAGGTGTTAGTTAGTTTTTCTTTAATATGTCAATTAAAATTTTGGATATGCTGAGCGCAAACAACCCTCGAGAAACTTATCGCGAAAATAAACACGAATGTTCTCTTTTAATAACATATAAACAAAACTTGGTGATAAAAAATGTCTTGAACCTGATTCCTCAGCCTGTGTAGATAATTATGAAATCTGGCTGGTTTCGTAATGTTCTATAATATTTTTAGTATTTTCTCCATAATTTTATTAACCTCTGTGAACAAAAGTAATTTTGGTATACATTTTGTTTGATGGTCCTACTTTTGCACTCTTTCCAACGATAGAGGTATTGAGGCTATCCAACTTTGTGGCTATATCTAGCACAAAATTTCAAGTTACAACCAGTCAGGTCATTGACTGAAAATTTTATAGTTTTATGTGATTGAAACACACCTTTTAACTCTCTTATGAACCAGGTGTTGCCAAGTGATTAGCTACTTAGACTATAAATCCGAAGATTCATGGTTTTCGTTCCGTTGCCACAAAACATGCTTTGCATTTTGAGCCTGTGGGTTATGCTATAAAGAGTAACAGTCAGACCCCGCTATTTAATTAGAATATGAGTGCTGTTGATTAGGTGAATTCTCTCAAGTCTGTTTCTTGAATATTAGGTTAGGTCCTGCCCAGAAAACTCCTGTGTAGTAAAAGTCTAAGTAAACAAACACTCTTTCGTCCTGGAACAGGTTTCGAAGCTACGCAGTTTTGTGGCTACAGATTTAACATACACATTCCGTTCATCTCTAGTTCAAAATTTAAAATGTATCTGTTGATATTGAATAAAAGCTGAATACTACGTGTTTTCGGCTCTGGTCAAGCCTGCTAGAACGGTAATAGAAAAAAACAACACGAGAGGAAATTTCCAGACAGTGGCTTTATGAAATGTTCAAACTTCAGATTTCAAAGCTCCGTAAACAATAATACAATTGCAGGAACATTTTTCAGATTGGTCTCAGTTATTCATTCCACATACGTCTCGTGCAAAATGCTCAATTTAATATCATTGCTGAAGCGCATCCTATGAGTGGCTACCCATGGTGTGGCACTTTAAGACCACTTTTCCCATTTCCTCATGATGAACCTAATATTTAACGTATCCAGCAGAGAGGACTAATATCGACCATCTTAAGGAAACCGGCAACGATCAAAGAACTACAGGTTTTGCTGTCGTTATGTCATAAAAACCATCTTTATAAACGCTCTCGTGTACTCGAGAGTGATGAGCACGTGGTTTTACGTAAGTGCAAAAGTTTTTGTCCTTTACTGTCTGCCTATTTTATCTGGAGTGTTTCACTTGTTTTCAGTTAATGTTAGTCATGTCTCTGATAAAAAGACAGACATTGAAAAGAACGAGTAGTAAAAGAGCCTAGCGTTGAAAATGACTACAGATGGCACTCATGTCGATATATATATATATGTGTGTGTGTGTGTGTGTGTGTGTATGTATGTATACATATAGATGTACTTGTATGTGGTAACCAATTTCGACATCTTAAGAACGAGTTACAAGCATCTCGCATCTATCCTTAGGTATCCCAGAATGGGTTCACATTGATAATTATATGACTAAAAATATATTTAAAATATACCACACAATCAAATGTGTTTTTTCAATCACGGTAATGTAATCTTCTTCTTGAAATTTTTTCATCTTCCCACACAATCAGATTTAATTAAAGTATTTTTAATTGCTCTTTGTTTTCATACCACTGAGAATATAATATTTAATATAGTGCTATTTTTCATCACCAATATTGATCATTGGAGAGGAGAAATAATAAATATGGCCGATTATGAAAAGTTTTAAAGTAAAATTTATCTTTACTGATAAAGTTCTCCAAAATGTATTGCTCCATCCCTAGCGGCTCATCTGCAAGACTGGAGACTTACAACGATAAAATAGAGTTTCGACACCAGTGGTGGACACAGCACAGATAGTTTATAGTGTAGTTTGGTGCTTAAAACATACAAACAGAAATCGTAATGTTTTGTATAAAATGAACAGGCAGATAAGATCAGTATCTAACCTTTTAAATTTCTGGCTCACATTTATGTTGTTGCTTTCTTTTAATGAAAGCTAACGATATGAAATACGAAACGCTCCTTGGATGTATCATCGACATTTTGTCTCTTGTAATTTTAAAAGGTCATTAGTGAATTATGACAACATGGGTATTGAAACACTTAACGCTATAAACATTAAGTTAAACCACATTGGGCTGTTTGCTGTGTCCCCATGTGGACAGTATTCTAATGGATAAAATGTTGGAAAATATCAACCTTTAGCACAAATACATTTTAAACTGTTAGACATCTTACTCTTGCATAAGCAACACATTTATAATAAACCACATCTGACTATCTGCTATGTCCACTGGAAAGGGACTCGAACCCCTTCACACTGTAATTCCGTCGACATACCGCTGTCGTTAAAGGTTGATATATAAAGTTTGATATTTTCCAACATTTTATCCATTAGAATACTGTCCGTATCTTTGTCAAGGAATAATTTTGTGAGGTGACTTGAATAGTGTGAATGCTAACTGATACTGATTGTCTCGTCTACCTATCATACTGTGTAAATATTTCTGGGTAAGAACTACTTCTATCAGTTTCATAACCAACACGTGTGTTAATTTTTATTTAAATGTAATTGGTCTTAAAGTTAAAAAAATAAATGGCCTAGGTTGGTCTTAAACAGGACAAGAGAAACTAATAGTCAAGTATAAGTGGTACTTGTTTCCTTACTAGCTAAAACACATCAACATTTCCTGAATTCTTATCACCAAGTGGTTGGGCGCCGCCACCACTGAACATGCTCCGCCTTTCAGCCGTGGGACAATATGATGTGATGGTCAATCCAAGAGTTGACGATGGGTTATGTCAACGATCTACTTTCATCTGGAGTATCACTGCTAAATTAAGAACGGTTATCACAGATCTTGTAACTTTGCTCGAAATTCAAAACAAGCCGGCCGGGCATGACCAAATGGTTAAGGCACTCGGCTCGTAATCCGAGGGTCGCGTGTTCGAATCCCTATCACCAAACATACTCGCCCTTTCAGCCGTGGAAGCATTATAATGTGATGGTCAATCCTATTCGTTGGTTAAAGAGTAGCTCAAGAGTTGTCGGTGGGTGTGATGACTCACCTTCCCTCTACTCTTACACTGCCAAGTTAGGGAAGGCTAGTGCAGATAGCCCTCGTGTAGTTTTGCTCGAAATTCAAAACAAGCCAAATAAACAAATAAAAAATTCTAATAATTCTTCACATGTGAGTGTATTCGGAATGCACTTGAATCAGACATTTGTTTCTTCATGAGAAACTGTTGGAAAAGCTTACTCTATGAAAGAAGGGTAGTGATGGTTACTACTAGGAGGTCAGATAGCTCCTTAAGAGCATATTTTCTCTTGTGTTTGTATTGGAACAACTAACAAGGACTAATATTTGTGCATTGAGAAAGAAATGATGATGTTGTGTATAATGCTATGCTCTATCAGTCTTTAATAAGGTGAGTGATATTTTAAGCGAGTTGTGAAGAAATCTTGAACGGAAGATTTTCAACTAGCGCCATCTGTCGTTCTTTGAGTACGTCTGGCTGAACTGTGTACTGTGTTTGCTTGTGTTCAGTATAGAAAAATTATTCTAATGCCAAACTGTACCCAGTCTTCTCTACGAAATTGCGTTTGAGCTCTGTATAATACTTTGAACTGAACCTCTTACTATAGCGGTTACTACTCGAATTTCTAAGGTTATCAACTTACCTGAGAATACCATACATACGCACATATATATTTATTTAGGTGCGAAAGTTATGATACAACAATTTTCTCCGCAGCAAACACTTTTCTGAATATTAACTATCGTTCTGTTGAGGAACAGTTCAGGACTCGTCAACACAAGTAATGATAAAACAAAAGGTACTTTAAACACGCATATTGTATTGTTGCCATAATAACATTAGGTAAAATTAGCTTTTCTGTTAATAATGTTTATGGACAATTAAAGTCAGTTAAATAAAAATATATTACTATGTAAACTTTTCACAGGAATCGAGATCTTGGTTTAAAAGCAATCCTAAACGTGAATGTAAATAGGTTAGTGTATCCATAGTGTGAAAAAGAGTATGGCAAACTTTACCCATCATTAAATCAAAATTTGTTTTGAGTGAAAAAAACCTTAAACTAATGGAAAGAGTATTTATAAATAAAACTTATAAACTGAATAAATTCCACATCTCTTTCTTTAACTGCTTACACTACGAAAATGCTCGCTATATTTTTTACGCAACTTATGGCTTAAATATCTCTTAAACAATGACACATGTTTACTGTGGTTTACAAAATTAGCAGGATATTACACAACGTGTGTAAAACATATCTTCTATTGATTCTCATATTTAATAGCTTCCGATTATGTCTTGTCAACACGTATCAAATGTCTAGTAAAGATATGCACTTCATATAGTCTTATCTTTACAGTTCAAGAATAAAACGTTCCAGAATACTCATGTTAAATTGAGTTTCGATAGATTGAAAACAAGCTGTTCAGACTTGTTCCTCAGCGACAAACGGAAAGGCCCTAGGCATATGACTCTAATAATTGATATTCGATACCCGTGCTGGACAAAGTACAGATAACCTTTGTGCTTAACCACAACAACGAAACAGTTTACACTTTCCAAGTTTCATGAAAGCATCTGTTTTTTTCATGCAATAAAATATGTTTGGATATTTATAATAATAGTAAAGTTCGTAGCAGGAAAGGACTCTTACATTACAGCTCTATCAGAGCTTGTGTTACCCTGCAAACTAGTATCCTCACGAAACGTGTTATCCTTCGTATTTGCAATGGATAAAGCAAGTTTTGTTTGCTGATAAAACTATCGACAATAGAAAAATACACAAGCTTTTAATAACCTTACCAACATGGGATATATACAAATGTATTTGTTTATTTGAATCTCTGTTAATGGTAAAAAATACACAAAAGTTTAATGTCTATTTCACAGTGACTATAAATCCACAGTCACATTTTTTTTATCCATGGTTAATTCGTGGGCTCTTTTACATCTGTACGTCTTACATTATGTATTCTATGGATTATCTCATATTCTGTGCATATTATGCTGTATATTCCGTGGATTCTTTCACACAAATCATGTTATATGTTTCCTGGTTTTTTTTTCTTACTGCTTATGTTATGCTATACGTTCTATATGTCCTTTCCTGTTTCCTCAAGCATATTATGCTATACATTCCGTGGGTTTCCTACTCCACACGTTATATGTTTCGTGATTTACAACTACTGTAGGTTATTGAATCCCTATGGTACAAGCGTTTTCGCGGTTTGTTTTCAGAAACAAAATTATTTACGTTGTTTTCTAAATTAACTACTCGAGCTTTCAACCGTGTTGGCGTTATAATATAACGGTCAATCCCACTTCATTGGTAAGGTAGCTTAAGAATTGGCGATGGGCGCTAAATTAGGGAGGGTTAGCCCTTGTGTAGCTTTGCGCAAAACTGAATCAAACAACACAAAATTTTACCCTGCGGGAAAAAGTAATAAAATCATTTTTCTTCAAGCAGTTTCATTTTTCAGTTGTTGTAAGTTATCAGTTGACGTAAGAATATAATTTCAGTTTAATTTAAACTCAACACTGTATAATAACGAAAGGTTTTGTTAAACTTAGTATTTTTATTATTATTCTTTTCGCAAAATCGTAGAGGAAAGATACAACGCATAAAATAAATAAATAGTATGTATTTGTGTGTGTGTTTTCTTTAGCAAAGCTACAATGGCTATCTGTTGAGCCCACCGAGGGAAATCGAACCCCTGATTTTAGCGTTGTAAAATAAATAAATAGAAAACACGAAGAAAATTTCTTGCAAATTTTCTCTTTGACCGCACATAAGACGTCTCATCTAAAGACTGAACTTAAAGACATTAGAACTAAAATAATTCCATGAAGAATGTAGCATGTGCGTTTGACTGGAAATACTTACCCTTGCACATGTTTAGGCGTTTGGAAAGTTGACAAGTTCCATCGAGAACAGCTGTTTCCAGAAAATCGATCGTATGAATCACGTGACTTCTGAATTCAAAATTGTGTTCTCTGTGAAGGTGCTTTTCAGTAACCTGAAAAAATGGTAAAGAAAAATGTGGTATTAGATTTCTAATTTTATTACCACGAAGAAACATTTTACTTTTTGTGTGTATGTTTGGATAAGAAGCTTCAGTAAGTTAATGGATGTGGCTAGTCATCATTTGGAAGGTCCTCTTCTGTATTTTGGCCACTTTAGTCCTAAATTTGCTTAAAAGCAAGAAGATAAAGTTGTTTACATCATTTAATTTGAAAAAAAACACAACAACAACAACGTAGACTCCGTTGGGCAAACCCAAGTGCAAAAAAAGTTCCCAGATATCGTTTGCTTATAAGGCAGGTTTCATCATAATAACTAACTCGATAGAACGACGTTAGGTGGCTAGGGTTAGAAAAAATGACGCTAAGGTATTTTGATAAAGTT
>NC_134827.1:541184-613865 GCF_004210375.1 Tachypleus tridentatus | reverse complement strand
TATAAACTCAATGATACTAATGTTAAGAATCTTTGTTTATGTAGGGACAAAAGAAAGACTGTCACTGATCTCAAGTATGAGATAAACAACCATGTACTAAATAATACAAAATTATTCACATCTACAGTGTCAAGAAAACTCAACGATTATGGAATATTTGGTTGTATAGTTGTTAAAGAACTTTCACATCGATCTCTAAATATTGTCAAGAGACTGAAATTTTCTAAAAAGTACAAAGTGGATTTTTGATTATTAGAAAAGAATGTAATGAACGAATGACTCAAAGTTTGAAAAATTTGTTCAAAACTTAGGTTGTACGTCCAGAAGAAGAAAGGTGAACGATACTTACCTCACTGCATAGCACATACAATGAAGCATGGGGATGTTATGTAATAGCTCTTTTCTGGGGGATTCTGCTGAGACGACAAGAGATATTTGCAAAATAGATGGAATAATGGACCAACACAAGTACCATCAGATACTGATCCGTCATGGTGTACCCAGTGGTTTGTGTATTATTGGTGAAAGATACTGCTGCAAAGAAGATAATGTCCCTAAACATTCATTCAACCTATGCAGAAGTTACTTCGCTAAGAAGAAGCTGCTGGAGTCATTCAAATAAGGCAATGGTCCCACACAAAGTCCAGATCTCAAGCCAATTCAGTAGGTCTAGGATTTGATAGATCAAAAACTTGATAAACCTCACTTCCAAAGAAACTATATGAAACAGTATTAGAGACATTTAGAGCAAAATCTCAAGAAACACTTTGATTAAATATGTTGCAATAATGCCTGAAAGAATGTCTTGAGTTATTAAGCTTAAAGGGGGACCAACTAAATGTTAACTGTTTGCTAAACTCAAGAACTTCTACTCAGTTTCTGTTGTACTAAGTATTAAGATTAGCAAATTTTTTTATGTACCAAAGACCCGGACTTTAAAACCTATTTCAGACACTCTCAGTTATCTTATGGTCCATAACAAGCATGATAGAATTTCAACAACATTATAGAACATTAACGTTATTCTGATTTATGAAAACATATAAGTTTGTTTAACTTATACATAAATACACAGCTTAGAAACAGTAAGATGTTTTGTTTATTCTGCTTTTGTTTTATGGTACATAGGCTACCATCGAAACCGAGATATTCTGGGCACTTCACTTGCATCAAGTATAATACCAATGATGACGACTGGGATTCGGCTGAAGAGAGAGTGAAATAGGTGTACTAAAAGACTAAGCATAGCAGATAATCAGAAGAAAATATTTAATATTCTCCTCAAGAACCAAACTTCCTTGATATGATAAACCTAATTTAAGAGTAATCATTAAGTCTATTTGATACGTTAAACCCGACTCAAGACAAAATATCGTGTGTTGTCGTTTAAAGAAAATAGGCCTCAATCAATCATGGTGTCCTCTAAAGTTTTAAAAGTCGATATTTGATTTTTCTTTGTTTTCTACTATTCGCTGTCTGTCCTAACTTTCTTAATTAAAGCTTATCTACACCTATTTTGTATCGTCGAACTAAGTGAGTTTGAGTTTGACTCAGACTTATTCTTCTTTGTCCGGTTTCACTCATAAGAATCTTCGCCAACCTTTCCTCAAAACCTATTTTATGACTAAAGTTGAGAAATTGTCATTTTTTTCTTTCATGCACCAATATATTTCCTTATGAATTTTTTTTTCTGTGATGCTGATTTTCGTCATTCATCTATCATATTGTAAACTTGTTTTTTCGTTGGCGTGTTTGTTTAAACTATCTTACAAAAATAATTCAAAATCTAGTCTACGTAAATAATAACAAATTTCTAACTTGTTTCTTCCTTAACGATTTTACAAGTTTGCACACTATTTAACTTATAGGATGAGTTTGCAAGTGACATTTAATACACTACATTAACGTAAAAAATATAATTACTTTTACAACTCTCTTTACATCTGAAATAAAAACAAACTAAATAATTTACCAAATAAATACAAATTAGTTATTTACTTTACACTTCACTGAACCTCGTATTTATAATGTACCATTAAATTTACCAGAAAATATGATATCAACTTCTATAGAACTTTCTAGGCCTAAGTTATTAACCTTTTCGATCTTACTGTCATCAGTACGACGCGCAGTTTCCTCTAGCTAACATCTAAATTATAACATTAAAAGCATAACTTCTAACATGTTTTATCAGACAAGTTCCATCTTTCCACCTGGTGAAGTAGGGCTGACTGTACGTTGCCTTTTAATTAGGCCTACCCTTAAGATAAGACAACTGTAGGTAACAAAAAAATCCGCTTAGAATATTAAGGGATTCCGCAATTATTTAAACATGATACAAACGCAAATCCACTGTTATTGTTCAGGATATTAGCACAGATCTACACAGAGAATTACTAGACTGAATATACGTCGTTATTTTGAGTGAATTTTTCCACCATATTAAAGAGATTCAAGTACAGTACTAACTTAATTGTTTGTTAGAAACGTGCGTGAAATTTAATTATAAAAGCATGAGTTTATTATGCACAATCTGAGATTTTTGTTTTTTACAAAGTCAAGGAAAATTTAGTATGTTGATTTAGTAATACTAACATCTAGAAGATGACCTTTTTTGAGTCGCTGCCATTTGAAAATGATTATATATGTTAACATATAGTGTACTGTACGTTCTACATTCTAATCTGGCATAGCGAGATGATTAAAGCACTCGACTCGTATTCTGAGGGTCGCGGATTCGAATTCCAAAGCCGCACCAAACATGCGCGTCCTTTCAGCCGTGGGTGCGTTATAATATCAGAGTCAATCCCACTGTTCGTTAGCAAAAGAGTAGCCCAAGAGTTGGCGGTGGGTGGTGATGAGTAGCTGTCTTCCTTCTAGTTTTACACTGCTAAATTAGGGACGGCTAGGGCAGACAGCCCTCGTGTAGCTTTGCGCGAAATTCAAACCAAACCAATCCTACATTATTTTGAGTTTATAACCTACTAATTCAATGCACTCACATTCTGTAAAAGATTCCTGCAAGTAACCCAATCAAGGAAACGTTATGACTATCTCTGATATCCTAGGATTCCAGCTGCGTGGTTTAAATATATTGATCAAGAAACTGTGTCAAATATGCAGTTTTTATTTTCGGTTTAAATACAACCCCTTCTCTTTATGAAAAACTCTACAATTTTTTAAATGACTTTTATAGTACCCTAAGAAGGTACCATTAAAGCGAAGTTTTTCTTTACGTTTTAGCGAAATGTATGAGCTTCTGTTTCTCAGAGATATCGTAGTGGCTGAAACTTCACGGTGTAATGAACATTCTGTTCCGTAGCCTTGTGTAGCACCCATCTTGCAATGTATGTTACTGTATTTTCGAAAAAGAAAGTTTTATGTTTTGTTGAAATAGAAGCGTTCTTTAGATATGACCATATTTTTGTTTTCAAATGGTAAAACGTCTGTCTTTCTCTGAGAAAGTTTTAAAAGCTCATTTTGACCCAGAAACAAATATTTTGTCATTTCTTGCATCCACATTTATAATGTTTCTTGGTGTTAAATAACGTTTTATTAACAAAGGACAGAACACAGTTTTAATATAGGAATCTGTCGGGTTGTTATTTCAACCACATGTAAATACGATTAGATCAAAATATTTGATTCTATGCAGTAATATTTGTTTTCATTTATCTTATTTCAACTTTGTGTATTATCTTTATAGTGTGAAACAATATCCTAGATTATATGAATAAATTGAAGAATTTCATGATTGAAAATCATTTTGTTTTTCTGCCATATTAGCAAGTTTAATTTAATAATGATTTTTTTGTATTGTTAAATCGTATTTATATATTTTATAGTGTTTTATATAAGTATTATATGAAACAATGTGGATTATGAAAAGAGAGCAGAAAGGAGTGGTATGCTTTGGACATGACAACTACACGATGAACCAAGGTTAATGTCAGGATGGACATGACTGGATGTAGCAACCTGGATTACAACGATAGAGTGAGGCTCGAAATTATTTTTAATATAACCTACTCAATACTTTGTACAGTTACGACAGAAAGTGTCCGTACCCCTTAGTAAGATGTGACAAAAATAATAATTGACAATTGTTTTGTAAGATTAACTATGGTTGGTACTTCACCGTCAGACAGACCACGCAGTTTTTAAGTACATCTTCTATAAAATATGTGCAGCAAAGTCTTGAATAAACTATTTGATTTTCTTTTTACCCTTCTGCATTTTCTCATCGAGGTAATTTTTTCAGCTTGAAAACTTTAAATAAAATAATAGTGATTACTTCATGTTATCAACATATATATTGGTTTTAATATGATTGTAGCCCAGTGTGACCGAGTGGTTAGGGCGCTCGATTAGTAATCTGAGGGTTGCAGGTTTGAATCCCCGTCGCACCAAAAATGCTCGCCCTTTCAACCGCAAGGGCGTTATAACGTTACGATCAATTCCACTGTTCGTTGGTAAAAGAGTAGCTCAAGAGTTAACAATGGTGGTGATGACTAGCTGCCTTCCGTCTACTCTTACACTGCTAAATTAGGGACGGATAGCAAAGATTGCTCTCCTGTAGCTTTGCGCGAAATTCAACAAACAGTCGATATGATATTCAATTCCTCTTTGCATTCCTTTTGCACTTCTGCTTTCTGTGTATCTAAAGATGAAATATTTCGTTTACATATTATAAGAACAAAGTATTGTTTAGTTTCCAGATAATTTATCTTACAACAGCAAATTTTCATGCTCTTACGTATTTCTTTTTTCCGTATCGCATCATTTGTATTATTGCAAAACATTTCTGGCCACTTATCATTCACTCAATTTATTAAAATGTTTGTTTGCCGTTATTTGTGTCTAAAATAACCACGTATGTCTCTTCATTATGGCCATCAGATATCTGATGGTATAGAGCACTATTTCTATGATATGCCCTATCTTATAACTCTCTCTTTCCTCTTTGTTTCTCTTATGTACTGATGAAAATCTAAACAATGCAAACAAATAAAATTTTGTGTCATGCCATTTAAAAAACGGAATTACTGTTTTTCTTTCTTTTAATAAAAAATGTGTTAAAAGAAAGAGGAATGCGATTGGCTAAATGTTTAAAATGCATCATGTACCTTATTTATCATCGTAATTTAAGATGTAATTCATTTTCAGTGAATTGACACAAACAGTTATCTTCCTTTTTTGTTTATTTTGTTTGTTTATGGTTTTTAAAATAATGTAAATATCAAATTGATACTTTGAAGTAAATATGTGGCTCCGCCGTGGAGAGCAAATATAACATCATGTGAGGTTTACAGAAAAACATCATGAGCTAATGCAGTCTCTGCAATGGTACTTTGAAATCACCACTTAGCTCTGCCACTTAGAACATCATGTGAGGTTTACAGAAAACATCATGAGCTTATAAATTTTCTGCAATGATACTCTGAAGTCACCATCTAGCTCCACCGTGGAAAGCAGATAGGACATCATGTGAGGTTTACAGAAAACACCACGAGCTAATACAGTCTCTGCAATGATACTCTAGATGATGACTTCAAAGCAGGTAGAAAATCATGTGAGGTTTACAAAAAACACCACAAGCTAATACAGTCTCTGCAATTATACTCTAGATGGTGACTTTAAAGCAGATAGAACATCATGTGAGATTTACAGAAAACATCACGAGCTAATGCAGTCTCTGGAATGATACTCTGAAGTCACCATCTAGTTTCACCGTGGAGAGCAGATGGAACATCATGTGAGGTTCACAGAAAACATCATGAAGTTTTATTACTGTATTTTGTTTAGACGGAAGACCATATAAGGTCCCAGAAGTTACAAATATATTTTGCTTAAAAAGAAGAAATAATCCTTTGTGTTTTTCTTACATTGAAACTTGTACAATCGTCAAACTAGAACGTTCTAAAATTGAAAATTCTTCTTTTGAGCAAAAATTTTGCTAATGAAAATTATATCAATCTTTTAAATAATGTATTTTGTCATTGAGTATTGAAGTAGGCGTCACTGATATTAAAACGTCATTTAATGTTTAAAAAACAATATTTAAAATAATATATTTTAATATTATATTTGACTAAATCATTTTACTGACGCCTACTGATATTGGATTATTCAACTTTCTTGAACCAGTCTCTCAGTAAGACAACAGTAAATTTATGAACTTGAAACGCTAAAATCCAGGATTCTATTTCTTGCAGTAGACATTGTAAATCATTTATTGGTAATTAGTGCTAATCTAAAGTGTCACTCCATACAAGCGGCCAATTATTTGATCAACACTGTGTACCATATGTGAAATTAGTTTTTACTTTAGCTACAATATCTACAAATAATTAATGTAACTGTATCATTTATCAACAGTTTGAAGACCATACATATCGAACCCAGTGACAAAACAGTATGTCTGCGCACTCATACCTTTAGAAACCGATGTTCCGATACCCGTGGTGGGCAGAGAACAGATAGCTCATTGTGTAATGTTGTGCTTGATTCCAATCAATCAATTCATGCATATTGCGGTTAAAAACTATAATTAAATAAACTGAAGTAGTAATTCAGGTTAAGTCTACAACTTTACTTATCTTTTCATAGCGCGCAGTGAAAAATACGTGATGCGAAATGGTTGAATTAAATAGTTCTTTGGATTTAATGTATCAGTTGCATTTCCTTTTCATACAAAACCAAACGTTACCGGTTCTACAGTATTTAAAACTAGTGCTATCAAAATTAATTTTTGTATTAATGTAATACAAAATCATTAAAACAGCTTAATTTGTGAGTATCTGAAAAACTAACAAAGGAACTGTGTAAGTCAAAATAACTAGTCATTATTTGAGCCAAACGTCTAATTTCTATAGTTGCATATTGGTGTATAGAAGACATATCAAGACTAGAAATAAAGGACCTTGTATCACCAAAATGTTGTTTTTATTTAGTTAGGCACTGATCGTTTCGATTTACAGTTTCTATAGTAGCGTTCGTTAAAACGCAAACCGAAACTGAATAAAGTTGTCAAGCGAAACGACGAGTATGTAATTAATTAAAAACAACATTTTGTCGTTATAAGGTCGTTTATTTCTAGAATCGAAACGTTTATCTCACCGCATTTCTTAACCAATGCTTTGGCGATGTTTTCTCTTTAAAGTAACCTTTTATTTTTGGTATTTTCGAATGTTACAAAACAACTGAAACAGCTTTTGTTTGCTCTTTGGATTCTAAATTATTTTCCAAATCTCTATACCTCAGCGATACCGTTAATGGGACATTAAGCCGTAAAAGAGACCACCACATCACATAACTCTGTGTTTATTTTAAATTCATGTCCATCTTAGGTCGTATAAAAGCGGGAAGGAGTGGTCAAGAATGATCATGGGGAACTACAGTTTCTAAGACACATAACCACCGCGTACGTTAATTCGCGTGACAAAATATAGTTCTTCGTACTTTATGTATCACAAAAGCGTCTCATCAAAAACAACATTAAATTCGAACCAAATATTTTTGCCTTACAGTAGCTGTGCTTATAATGGGAATAACTAACTGACGATTTTCTAAAGACTTGTAAAAATAAATACACTTCAAGAATGGAACATCAAAACAAAGGAAACGACACCCGCCGAAATATAAGAAATGTTTCGAAAGTTCAAGATTTCAAACATAAAAGTAATAATTCATACGCATATTGTTCCAAGACGTTTTTTTTATATCCATTATGCATGTTTGTCAGTTGTAGAAGAAACAAAACAATTAGCAGAAAAACCAAATGGCTTTTGAACTTAAGTAAAGTATTAAATAAACACAAATAATTATCTTATTTTGATATTCGTACGTCATTACAATCATATTAAAAGCCGGTTGCTTGTAACTGATAAAGTTAAATGAATATTAACTACCTTAAAATACACTGTTGTACCTGGAAGCTAATTTGACACATCTACTTTAACATCGCTCATTTAAAATAAGGAATAAACTTATTTTAATTTAGTGTCGGCAGTTTTTCACTGAGCACTCCAAACAGCAAGTGTCATAAAACAAAGTTAGCTGAATACACTTGATACGATCTGTATCATGAGTAAATAAAACCAAAATTGGGTGTAACAAGTATTTTTATTTCTTGCCTATGAAGTTCATATTCGTGCTCTGTTATGGTATACTGACTGCATAATTCTTCTCGTGATTCATGGCATGCGCGTATTTTACTGACGTCACAACAGTATAAATTGCAGCGTTAAACGTCATTTATTTAACATCACTTTATTGTCTACAGACTAAATGGCAGACAATACACTACTGTATTGTGGTACGAATGATTAAGACGGATATCCTCTCCATGTGGCTTTCAGCCTCCTTTCGGGGGAATAACAGACTACAATAAGGTTTCCTGACATTAACTCATTAGAATTACTTTGTTTTTTTTCCCTATCTTCCGAACTTTCTCATAAACTTCACTCTTTCAGCAATTCATCATATTGATGGAATTTATTTATTAAAAAACAGCAAGGTAATTCAGTATTAATATCTTGAAATTATGGACAGACGCGGGGAATATTATTTTTAAAGTAGTATTCACTGTAATGCAACAATAAGCGAAGAATGAATACTATTATATTTGTCATAAGGCACTAGTATTAGACTTCTTACATTTTAAAACAGTAGATTCACAATCTGTTTCCTTAGAGACTTTGAAGAATTAGAAGAAGGATTTAAAATGCAATTGGTCTAATACAAATGTATTATAACATAACAGACTTCCCGGATGTTTCAATATCTCTCATGCTTCATCTTGTAAGGAATGTCAAAAACTAACGTATAAAAAATGCAAGAGAGAATCCTCAATAGCCGCAGCACTTGAAATTTTTTAGGCAGAATTAGAGTAAATTAATCTGTGAGAACTTTTGTTTCGTTTCGATATTAAATGAATTAATATACAGCTAATCTTGTGAATCAACGATTTCTTCGCTGAATCACTTATTTGTATTCATAATTTTGAATAGTGTGTTTTAGAGCTAACAAACATATTGATGTAATTTAGTCTTTCATATGTATACATATATATATTTAAACTTCAATTAAAACATTTCATTACGTTCTAAAATAATACAGAAAGTGCTTCTTCTTGTGTTTGCCGTACACAGACTCAAGTGCCTGATTATGACTACAGTTACTACGTTTTGTTCAATTGTCCGAAGATAACGTGAATTTCTATTACGACTGAAAAACTTTTAACGTTAAATGTGATTTCTTTTACGACTTCTCAAAACTTTTATCGTTAAATGTGATTTCTTTTACGACTTCTCAAAACTTTAACCGTTAAACGTGGAAATCATCTGAGCTACAGCTGTTTTTAAGTTAAACAGAAAATTACACAATTGGCTATCTGCAATCTGTTCACAATGGGTATCGAAACTCGGATTCTATCGTTGTAAGTCCTCAAACATACCGCTGCGCCACTGGGGAGTTATCCGAACTGAAACAACGAAAACGTGAGCAGAACACAAGCATTAGGCATTTTACTGATCTGAGGATTGAAAACGTCCAAGGTTCAAGCTGCGATATACTACTGAGCACGCTCCGCAATTTCATTGCTCCACTGCTTGATTTAAGGCTTATAACGCTAAAATGTGAGGTTTAATCCCAGCGGTAGATACTGCGCATGCACATATTCCGTAGCTTTGTGCTTAAGTTCAAACATATCTATAACTATTAGTTAACACTGGTTAAACATTATTTTATTGTTTCCTTACGTTGGAGGAAATACAGTATTTATTCTGTCTATTGCCCCCATAGGCGATTTAGGGATAAGCACTAAGACTAATAACGCTAAAAAGCGAGTTTCGATACCTGCAATGGGAAGCACAGAGAACCGATAGTTCATTGTGTATTGTTGTATTTAAAATAAAGAAACAAACAATGCTATCATGTTAACCTTATTATCAAATCAGTGACAAAGTATGATATAACTTATATTTTGTTTGTTTGTTTGAAGTAAAGCACGAAGCTACACAATGGGCTATCTGTGCTCTGCCCACCACGGATATAAAAATTTGGTTTCTAGAGATGTAAGTCTGTAGACATGCCGCTGTGCCACCGGGGAAGGAGAATATATAAATTTAAATTTTAAACAAAGATTTGAAGCCTCAGAATTTGAAACGAATTAATCTTGTTTTCTTATGTCGCGGCATAATGGCTCACAGAGTGGTTCTGAATTGTTTCTTTAAATACAGGCTTTTACTCATGGTTCCATCATAATAACTCTTGACTTATTTCAGAGCTAATTACATGTGTTTATATGAAGAAAATTGTTGTAAGAAACAGGGAGAGCTCTTGGTTTTCACCTTTGATTGCAAGAAAAGAAATTAGATTTTAAGAACTCAAACAATTAATTTTAGTCCTACATGGCCGACTGACTGTTGGCTGTGGAAAAATTAAAACTTAAAAACAAACTGACCGATGCCTTATATTTCGATTTATAATTATAAATAATGTAGGTATAGTAACATGAATATGCAATATCTAAGTTAAATAAAATAAGTTATATTTAGATTAAATACCCTATGTTGTGTGCTTAATTCTATGATTCGTAAAATTATGTTTTAACCTTAAATTTGATTAATCCATTGGGTGGTTTTCACGAACAATGTAGCAATCCAGTTTGATCCATGAGTCTGTTTCCTAATATCAATAAGAAACTATGGAAACTATAGGGGGAAAATTATAGTACTTTTAATCAGATTTTGTTATTTTGAGAAAATGTTCGGTAAGTATCCATTAAACACAGAATAACTTATTTTTCGTAACCCAGCTTATATCTTATACACTTGAGAAAGTATTATTTGAATAAACAGTTTTCTTTTTTTATAAACACTAATTTATTGATTTTTTATAAAATAGTAAGTAATTCAGCATTTATTTAACCTAAGGGTTTATTTTCGTACCTTCTGATGTTGTGTTGAAATCTAGGTACTTTTTGAGGCACACTTCTTCTGACTGTGACAGGTTTTCGATAGGTTTGGCTGCTGTCCAATTTCGGGTGCGCTGGTTTATCGTCATGACAGTTTCTTCAAGGTTGGGTGCTCCGTCTTTCGCGGTGATGCCACTCGAATGAAGCGAAGAAACCGCATAGGCACGATCACCATCTGAACGAGAACGATTCGTGCGTGCTGCGCACTGGACCAGTCTTCACGTAAGCCTCACGCGCAGAGATTCTTGTCATCTCACACTAAAATAAACTTCCATTTACAGTAGTTATTTTCTACTTCTTCATAGCCCAGTAATTACACTGGTAAAATTTTCTTTCAGATACGCGCGTTAGAGAAACTAAAATCAAAATCTCCAAGACCCAACAGTACTGGACAAAAGTGTTAAGGAAAAATCAATAATTAGATTTTAATGAACTTTCGAAGAACAATGGAACGTAAATCACATGTGAAAAATCAAAATTTATCCCTGTTCATATCTAGTACAACAAAAACTCTGTGGAAGTGCTTGGGCATATAATCCTTCAGCACTTTATTATACAGACTTTTACCTAGTCTTTCAATAATTTATCAGTCTCTTACCTTTTCCTTCAATATTTTACACGGTAGCCTCCTACCTAATCCTTCAATACTTTATTAGACAGTCTCTTATTTAATCCTTCAGTGCTTCATCACAGTCTCTTACCTGATACTTCGAAACTTTATCAGGTAGTCTCCTTAATCCTTTAGTATATTAGATACTTTCTTACCTAATCCTTCAATACTTTATCAGGCAGTCTCTTACCTAATCCTTCAATACATTAATAGACAATCTTTTACCTCATCATTCAATAATTTATCAGGCAGTCTCTTATCTTTTCTTCTGTACTTTATCAGGCAGGCCACTACCTAATCATTCAATGCCTTATTAGACAGTTTCTTACATAATTCTACAATACTTTATCACACAGTCTAGTTCCTAATTCTTCAATACTTTATTTTCAGTACCTTATCAGGCAATCTCTTACCTATTCTTCAGTACTTTATCAGACAATCTCCTACTTAATTATTTGATACTTTATTGTCCCTTACCTAATCCTACAATACAATATCAAACTGTCTTTTATTTAATCCTTCAGTACTTTTTTAAACAGTCTCTGACCTAATCATTAAATATGTTATCACACATTCAATACCTTATTAGACATTCTTTTACCTAATCTTCAGTACTTTATGAGACAGTCTCTTACCTAATGCTTCAATACTTTATTAGGCAGTTTCTTACCTAATATTTCAATACTTTATTAAACAGTCTTTTACCTAATCCTTCATCACTTTATCACACAGTTTCTTACGTAATCATTCAATACTTTATCAGATAGTCTCTTACCTAATTCTTCAATACTTTTGTAGACAGTCTCTTACCTAGTTCTTTAGTACTTTATCAGACAGTCTCTTGCCTATTCCTTCAAAAGTTTATCAGCCAGTCTCTTACCTGTTCGTTCAGTACTTTATCAGGCAGTCTCCTATCTAATCCTTCGTTACTTTATTAGACAGCCTCTTATCTAATCCTTCAGTACTTTATCAGTCTGTCTCTTACCTAATCCTTCTATACTTTATCAGATAGTCTCTTACCTAATCCTTCTATACTTTATCATATAGTCTCTTACATACTTCTTCAGTACTTTATCTCACGGTCTCTTACCTAATATTTCAGTAATTTATCAGACAGTCTCGTAGTTTATCTTTCAATACCGTATCAAACAATCTCTTACATAATTTTTCAGTACCTTATTAGACAGTCTCTTACCTAATCCTTCAATATTTTATTAGACAGTCTTACATAATCCAGTCACCACAACAACTTACAAAAACGATCTTGAAAGCAAATAAAATGACATTCTGCATTTCAAGTGAAAATAGCACATTTCACCTCTGGAAACTCAATGCAAAAATACTCAACCTTATTCCAAAAAGACATTTAAGAGGAAAATTCATGGTAAAACCAGATACAACGGATTAACAGAAGACGTCCCGTGATTAAATGAAAAATAGCAACCCTGAGACAAGACAATTTGCTACTTTTCGTGCCACAAAGTATTAAACAATAACCAAGCTACTATTATAGCTAGAAGTAAAATAAACTCTCTATGACTCCATTTGACACAATGCTCTAGATACCGTTTTCTTAATATGAAAGTAAGTGACAAATATCTCAGGTTGACATCCAACTTTCCGAATGATCGAACAGCTTCATCCAAAGTTAATAACACCATCTTTCAACCATTTAACATTACATCAGGAGTCTCTCAAGGCTCAGAATAGAGAAGAAGAGCTCGTGACAGGGATTTCGGCTTGAAATTATCTGACCCCAAACCGATGTGTCGGGACAGATATAACCGGTGGCGGTCAGAAATATTCATTTTCTTCGCCCCTCTCATGATTTGAATGTCTTGGTGGACTTGATGTCAGGAAATTATATGTAAAAAAAGAAAGAAAATAATAAATTTAGAAAATAAAAAACTATACAATAAACTAAAACCAACACCAGAAATGTAACTGATATCTTTCAGGGCTGAGGGGGGATCTGTAGATCCTATGCCAAGAGTTGAATGGGAGTAATCCGTCCCCTCTCCACTTCTTTATATTGTCTTTGTTAATAACATCCCCTCTCCGAATTTAACATACATATAAATATTTCTCACAATACGTCGACGTATTTCAAGCTGTTTCAAGCCCTTCGCGAAACCGCCAAATAGCTGTTGGTAGAATCCAAGGATCCCTTAATGCTATAGTTAACTGTTATAAAAAACTATGGGGTAAATCTTAATCTACTTAAAAGGACAGGAGTTATATTCTGACACAGTCTTAGCAACCACCTCCAAAACGTTAAAAAAATTAAAATCAAATTAAACAATACCGAAATAGAATTATGCTCCACAGCCAAGTTCTTAGGTATGTATGCATCTCGTACCAGCTGTTCTGTGATACATTTTTATTTCAAGTGGGTTTCTCGTAATCAAGAATTTGTAGGTATAGCTTTTGACAGCCCTCTTACATGGGCTGAACGTTTCAAGCGCGTACACCTATCCATCACTAAAGTATTGTAAATCCGAAACAATAATAAAAATACGTTCGGCCTATGAACGTTCCCTAATCAAGTACGAATGCCAAGGCACCTTCAACGTGTCCAGCCAACATACGTTCTCTATTCAATCGAGTATGGATGTCAAGTCACCTTCAACATAGCCAAGAGAAAGAATTACTGGTTACAAATACACCAGAGCAGAGTTCTCAAAGTAACCTCAACACTTCCAAAATTTATACCAGTGAGTTACGTACCCAAATCATGCAATATATAGACAATAGACTAGCATCCTTAGCGTTCCAATATTATAATGCAACAGAAACGAGAAACCCCCTAACTTCCACCCTTCACACCATGACAAGCGCATCATACGAAACAATGTCTCCATACAATAAATACTTAACGCCACTAAATTTTGCTAACCCATTTATGCTTGTTTCATGTTTAGCTCTGGGCAAAGCACAGGTACATTATTATGCGTGTGTTCTGTGAAAATGAGTTTTCTCAGGGTTCCCTCGTTTCCCTGACACCCTTGAATCCTATGAACCAAGACACGGCATTAGATTATATATCCTATCCATTAGGTGACCCTGTCTTATTGAGATATACAATGTCGACCACCGTCGTCTTGCTTCTTCTCTTCAAAGTAGTCACCATCACAGTGCTCACCGGCCTCGGTCTCTACTCTACCTCACTATCCACGAACCGAACATTCACCAACTCTCTTTGTCAGTAACTACTCGTCATCACTAGCTATACATATATATATCTAAGATTTCTCTTAACTTTAACAAAATATTTTCTTTACTCGAGCAGAGCGAAGAGAAGAAAACAATATAACTGAGCTTCCCAGTTTAGGAAAGTGCGAGATCTTTCTTTTTTTAAAACCAAATACCTGACACGAGTTTCTTTACTAAAACTTCCCAAGAAATATTGAAAAGAATCCAAAAAATTCTAACACAAATTTCTCGCAGCTTGTTTGGAAGAATTTTATCTTCCAACACGACATTGACTTAAAGTATTCGGCCAACTAAACTCTGGAATTCTTGAATAAATCCACGATAAAAGCTCTGAAATGGCTTTCACCAGATCTCAATCTAATAGAAATGCATTTCACCGATTCGAAAACAAAAACAAACTGCAATCAAACACTGTGTACCTAATTCTATCTGAGCCAAACAAGAATAAAAATAAACTTCTGAAAGCAGTAATTAAAGCAAACTGAGGACGCGCGAGATAGTAAATCAGGGTTGGCAGTGTGTTTTTGTCTTAAGCGAATACTTCAAATGGCAAAAATATGTTTCGCAAGTTGTTTAAAATCGTGCATCTTACATTACTATGTCATGAAGACTCACTAAAGATAAGTAAATGCTTATCCCTAATCTGTTGTCGTTACTCACAGAATAATAAACAAATTATCCTGATTATTTTGTCTCTTACAACATCTCACTAAAGATAATTAACTGCTTATCCCTAATCTGTTGTCGTTACTCACAGAATAATAAACAAGTTATCCTGATTATTTTGTCTCTTACTACATCTCACTAAAGATAATTAAATGCTTATCCCTAATCTGTTGTCGTTACTCACAGAATAATAAACAAGTTATCCTGATTATTTTGTCTCTTACTACATCTCACTAAAGATAATTAAATGCTTATCCCTAATCTGTTGTCGTTACTCACAGAATAATAAACAAATTATCCTTGATGAGAAAGGAATGGAGATTTTTGAGTGGCCCACCATATCTCCAGATTTAAATCCGATTGAACATTGTTGGGATATGTTGTTGATGCATGTTAGTGAACCCCAGTACCCTCCTCAGAATGTACAGGAATTCCGACAAGCCCTGGAAGTGAGCTGCCATACTCCTATATAACATCGATAGACTGATTCGAAGTGTGCCAAATCGGTGTCAGGAGTGTGTCACAGACCGTTGAGGTCACACTAGATATTGAATGTTTCAAACATTTCTTGAATAAATTCATTCAATCTGTTTAAAGTATTGTTTCAAAAGAGATATCAGTTTTGGTGATATTGGTAATTTAAAACAAAATTATTTCTCCATGTTTTACCGTTCATCACACATTAAAGAATGGATGCAGATGAAACTGAAATAAGGCAAGTTACCTAAAAAAATGAAAATATTATCACATTTGTAACACTGAGATAAGAAAACTTACTTGTTCCTTTATCTTTACTTATCTATTTGATATGTGTGATACCATTGTATGAGTTTGTGTATTTTTACAGCTTCTACGTGGGTTTTACTTGTATTAGTAGTGGGATATGCTCAATTATCTCCATTCTATAAACTGGAATTAATAAATCTTTAAGGATAGAACATCGCCTTATTAAGTTAGAAGTTTCCTGGTTAAGTGATGGCTTAAATAAGTTTTCATTTCATTGACTATAAAGAACGGATGTTTGCAGAACTCTCAAAATAAGTCAATCGTCTTGTTAAGTTCAACATCGGATTATTGCCAGTTTTGATGCGTTATTTGATATACATGTTTTAAGTGATTTCACTAGAAAATGTTTAATAGGAGAAGCACACTATTCTGAGGAGGGTATTTGTAATATCCTCAATGTAAAACCTGTACATTACTGGGAAAGAAACAAATCCTATATGGTAATAAAATACTGTTTTATAAAATGTTTTTATTCATAATCTTACCTTAAGGTAAGATATACATATATTTAAATTATATAACCTAATAAGCATAAAATTGCATTTTTCGGCCTCTCTGATTAGCAGTAACGTGAATCCTTCACTCAGTGTACGTTTTATATTTCATTTGTAAAACAGTATGTTATTCAACGAATAATTCTTCAGATAAACACATTTGTCTGAGGAGACTTTTAAAGAAAAAAGGTCATTTTCCGCAGGAATTAAAATAACTTGGAGCTATAAAAGCTGTTTCAATTTTTTGTTGACAATAGGAGTTTAATTTCTCTCAAGGGAAAAATTGAGTTTCAGATACAAATAATAAAGTACTATGTAAGGAAATCTACACAGCTGTTAACATTTAATTTTAGTTGAGGAAAAAAGAAACACATTGAAACGCCTGTGTTACATAATGAGAGCTAATTACGGAGGTTGCATTGAAAGCACACAATACTAATTAAGACTTTGAAGGTTTGAATAACGGCAGCTAAAGACTTCTAGAAATTCTACAGAGTCCTTCAAAATTAAACATTCTAATTATAAATCACAAATTGGAAATATTCTTTATTCTTTATGTCACATTGTCAGGCCTGAAACTTCTAACAACTTTGTAGGTGGGTTATGTTGTCAGCCATCAAACTTTTAACAACGTTGAAAGTAGGTTATGTTGTCAGCCATCAAATTTCTAACAATGTTGAAAGTAGGTTATGTTGTCAGCCATCAAACTTTTAACAACGTTGAAAGTAGGTTATGTTGTCAGCCATCAAACTTCTAACAACGTTGAAAGTAGGTTATGTTGTCAGCCATAAAACTTCTAGCAACGTTGTAGGTGTGTTATGTTGTCAGCCATCAAACTTTTAACAACGTAGTAAGTGGGTTATGTTGTCAGCCATCAAACTTCTAACAACATTGTAGGTGGGTTATGTTGTCAGCCATCAAACTTCTAACAACGTTGTAGGTGGGTTATATTCTCAGTCTTCAAACTTTTGACAACGTTTTATATGGGTTATATTGTTTTACCATTACAGGTAAGGAGAATGAACAAACAAAACCGTCATGCTATTTCACGTTAGTTTATTAAAATTATTCATCTCGTATTTTTTCCCGTCAAACATCACAGGTATATAATAAGAGACTTCAATGTTGTGTTTACTTGCTATGTTATATCTATAAACTATATTTTGATATCATGTAAGTTTTTTCTTGTTTGCTGTGACGAGACACTTTTCCATTTTCACTGAAAACACATAGAAAAAATCATTAAATTTAGAAAGGTTTTTTTTATAAATAAGTCATTTCAATATATGTTCGATATTCGTTCAAACTGCTAAAATCGAGTTTCCATACCCGTGGTAGACAGAGCGTAAATAACCCTATATTTAGTTTTATTGCTTAACAGTACCCAATATTTTAGAGAGAAAGACTGGAATATTAAATAATAAATAGTATTCACTACCCCATGTCTTAGAGGAATAGTTTACAAACAAAACTAAAATAACGTAAAAAGTGTGGTTTTTATTTATGTGATTCTTCGAAGTTGTTCGGCGGTGAGCCGAAAGATTTATAAGCGCTAACATCATGACTTCGATACAGCACAAATAGCCTAGTGTGTAGTTTTACGCTTAAAAACAAACAGTTACTAGAATTTAAATTATGTAGTTATTATATAACATGTTAACACTGACTGTTAACCTTATATTTGATACATATAGAAAGTATAAACAATTTACGAATTTGCAATATCACAATAGATTACTGTAATAGATGGGAAGGTTTCTCAGTGAAAACTTACGACATTTTAATAAACTAAATATGATTTTTTTTATCTTCGCAAATGGTAAATATTTTCGAATTATGGTACATTTTGGTAAACCAATACATAATATAGGCCTGGCATGGCCAAGCGCGTAAGGCGTGCGACTCGTAATCCGAGGGTCGCGGGTTCGCGCCCGCGTTGCGCCAAACATGCTCGCCCTCCCAGCCGTGGGGGCGTTATAATGTGACGGTCAATCCCACTTTTCGTTGGTAAAAGAGTAATCCACGAGTTGGCGGTGAGTGGTGATGACTAGCTGCCTTCCCTTTAGTCTTACACTGCTAAATTAGGGACGGCTCGGTGCAGTGGGCTGACAACCTACTCACTTAAATACTTGTTGAAGAATCCGCAAGCAATTGCGGCCCTATGTTCCTAGATGGAATCTAATGGTGATAACTAACTAATAAATAATATATTTTTGTTGCATTAGGTGATAAGTAACGTTTCTTCTGTGGAACAGCGGGTACGTTTACCGCCTTCCAACACTAAAACCAAGGGGTCTGTCTGTTCTGCATGGTAGACACATCAGAGAGTTTATTATAGCTTTATTCTAAAATAAACTATCACTGACCTAAATGAGACTTATGATAAGCGTTAAAAAATTCCTAACTTTTCTTAATTTTAATCTAGACAAGCAATGTATTTTTAGATTATTTTCTTTATACTAGGTAGGTTTAGGCATTCGACTCGTAATCCGAGGGTCTCGGGTTCGAATCCCCGTCGCACCAAACATGCTCGCCCTATCAGCCGTGGGGATGTTATAATTATACGGTCAATCACACTATTCGTTGTTAAAAGAGTAGCCCAAGAGTTGACGGTAGGTGATAATGAGTAGCTTCCTTCCCTCTACTGGTCTTACACTGCAAAATTAGGGACGGATAACGAAGACATCCCTCGTGTAGCTTTGCGCGAAATTCAAAAACGATCAAATAATAAACTTATGTGAAAAAAATATGTTTTTGTGATGCCCGAACGACGACGTATTGCAGGTTTATTGGATCATAAACGTAATATAATATTTGTGTTTGTGTGTGTTTTTCTTTTAGCAAAGCCACAAAGGCTATCTGCTCAGCCCACCCAAGGGAATCGAACCCCTGATTTTAGCGTTGTAAATCCGGAGACATACCGCTGTACTAGCGGGGGGCATAATATTTGTGACGAGAAATAATACTGCAAATGGATTCGTGAAAGCGTCTCCATTGAAACGTACCTTTTGATACATTAATTAATAAATTATAATATATACATACACAGAAACGAAATAGATACCTTATAACCCTATATTATAGGATTTCATTTCTACCAAGACTTCTTGAACCTACGTGTTTTTCTAATATCGTGAATATTCATTCACACAATATATTTAGATTCTCTAAACATATCTTAAGAGATTTATTTGTTCGCATTTACTCAATATTAATCTGTTTCTTTGTATAAATTCTGTTCTCACATTTGCTTTTATACTTCGCTCTGATGTGGCCGGGTGTGACCTAGTCATCAGCGTATTAGTTTGCATGTAGAAAGGTTCAAAGTTCGAGAAGTTGTGCCGTTGACCAAGCTCCACACTTATTTTAGCTGTAAGTACGTTACAAAAAGTGACAGTCAGTCCCATTATGCATTCTAATAAATCGCACGTAACCTTCGTAGCAACTTTCACTCCTGAGTTTCTTTATTCTGGTCAGTTATTAAAATTCCCCTTGAAAAATTATACTCACACACCTGGATCAACAACGCAAACAATAATAAATCTCAAGATACAACAAACTACAAAACCTTTTACTGCTGCATACCATACGTTCGCGACATCAGCAAAAAAATGCTAACATTTGGTAAAAACTTACGACAAAACATAACATTCCAGTAAACACCAAATTTATTGAAAAACAAGGTACAAAACTAAAGCCCATACTATATAAAAACTACGCGACAAACACAACACCAAGATTACTTATAAAATACAATGCAACAACTGCCATGTCTTCTATATTGGAGAAACAAGCAGAAAAATGGAAACTGGATTAAAAAAAAAAAAAAACACTTCCACATGTTTCCGAACACTGCAAATCAAATAAACACAATATAACCATAGAAAACTCTCAGATACTAAGTAGGGAAATGAATATAAAGAATCGCAAAATCAAAGAAGCCCTACGTATACACCAACTAAACCAATATAAAAAAAAAAACAGCTTTATACTTACACTAATTAATAACCTAACATCCAACTGCAACGCCCCCTACAATCCCGTACCCGTTTATACCCGAATTTGTATGTTTCTTTCTACGCTAACTTCTCGCACATTATTTAACCAAGCACCACCAAACTTAGCATGGTGACTCTTACGGTCTCCAGAAGTAACACGAAGGAGGAAAATTCCCACCAAGTTTCCCACAAAAACTATTTTTTTGGTTTGAATTAAGTTTTTATGTTCGTGTTTCGTTCCTTATGGTAAAACTCAACAATATACATCATTGTTTAGCAACAAAGCTATCACGACATTGTTTAGCAACAAAGCTATCACGACATTGTTGTTAGGCCAACAATGTTGGTTGTGTTGAACGTGTAATGTACACGTTAATTTTGAAGTATTTTAATTTCTCTGTTTTTAAGACCTTTAGTAGTATAAAAAACAAAGGGATAAATACAAAAACTTCTTAGTTTAGTGTTGGAAAGTTTCCAATCAACCATTCAAAGAACTACATTATTATTCCTGACAACTAGGGAAACTTAAGAATGCAGAAGAGCTAAAGGAAAAAAAATGTTCCTTAATATTTGTCAAAATTATTAATGGTTGTATGAAAGAGAAATCCTTGAACCTCATAATGATACTGTTACTGGCATAAACGATCAATTATTACAAAATTTTCCTGTCAGTGCTCCAGTTACAGATGATACTGTAAGTTACTCAGTTTAATTCTTAAGTTCTCTTGAACCACCAAAGATGCCAAGACACATTCTGATGTTAAAAGTTGGTTCATTAATAATGTTGCAGAGAAATCTCTATGCTCTAAAATTATGTAATTTCACGAGATAGTTATTAAGACTTTACTGCCACGTGTTATTGAAGCAACAATTACAACTAGTCATGTCAAAGGTGAAGATTTTTTTCACTTCAAGAATTCCTTCACTACAAAGCGTTTACCTCTTTAAATTTAGAAGGCTCCAGTTCCTAGTTACAGTTTCTTTTGCAGTGGCAATTAATAATCCACAAAGCCAAAGTTTAAAGAGTACTCGATTGTTTTTAAAGCAGTTTTGTTACTCACGTGGTAATTTCTATGTAGGATGTTCAAAAGTTGAAACTCATCAAAGCCTCTTTATATATTGTCAGAAGAAGAAGCAACAGGCAGTGTGATATACCAAAAAGCTACAAGTTGTAATGTTTAACTTTTGTTTTGAAAACAATATGTTTAAATAAAGATTAAAATGTTATTAAAATTGACTTTTTTAAATAAATGTTTTAACAGTAATTTAATTTTGTTTTTAAACATCAATTTCAAGCGATTTGGACACTTGTGCAAGGAACAGGTAATTCAACTAATTATTTGTAAAGTAACAACAATTTTATTGTCCTAGTTTTAATTTGCAGATGAAAACTTAAGTTGGGTTCTCCATCATCTACAAGGCCAGCAGTAAATATATACTCTTCAAAAAAAGAAACGCAAAAGGCAAAATATGATACAAATTGTTAACAAGTTTATTCCGGGTAGTTCTGTATGACATGTGTGAAACTTTGCACATTCACTGCTGAACATCCAAAGTCTGCAAAGGCGAAGTCCACGCTCACTACTTGAAGTTTAACGTCACTCAACGTCAATAACGAGTATGCTCCCCGTGAGCATCAATAACAGCTTGGCATCTCCTGCCCAAGGAAGCGATGAGATGACAAATCACATCCTGTGGAATGGCTGTTCACTCAGCCTGCAAAGTTGCTGCAAGCTGAGGTAGAGTCTGCGGTTGAGGTTGTCGCCGTCGCAGACGTCGGTCCAACTCGTCCCAAAGATGTTCGATGGGGTTTAAATCTGGTGATCTGGAGGGCCAGGGAAGAACGTTGATGTTGTGGTGTCTCAAGAAGACAGTGGTGAGTCGGGCTGTGTCAGGACGGTCGTTGTCATGTTGAAAAACGTCGTTGACGTTCATCATGATGGGTTGCACATGGGGCCTAAGAATCTCGTCGACGTATCGTTGAGCCGTAAGATTCTCTCGAATGTGCAAAAGGTCTGTTCTGACTTTGCAGATGATGGCAGCCCACATCATGACGCTGCCACCACCAAATCTGTCAACATCCTGCACACAGTTTGCTGCAAAACGTTCACCTCGGCGACGGTAAACACGGGTCCTTCCATCCTGCCTACGAAGCATAAAACGTGATTCATCGCTGAACCAAACATGCCTCCATCGTCGATGAGGCCATACCCGATGTGCCCGAGTCCACTGCAGCCGTGCTTGACGATGTTGCTGGGTGAGGATGACGCCTCTGACTGGAAGTCGAGGTCGGATTCCTGCATCTCGTAGACGGTTGCGTACGGTCTGATCGGAAATCCTGCGCAGTCCTGGTATGATTGAGGCAGTAGATGTCGCAGTGGTGGTCCTATCCCGAAGGTGACGTAACCGGATGTAGCGATCTTGTGCGGGCGTGGTCACAGGAAGTCTGCCAGATCGTGGACGGTCACGAGTTGATCCATGTTGTTGGTGACGATTCCATAGCCTTGTGATGGTGCTTGGGTGGACATTCACAGCTCTGGCAACATCTGATCGAGATTTGCTTGCTTCCAAGCGACCAATGGCGTTGTTGCGTTGTGCTTCAGTCAGTCTTGGCGTAACTGTATTGCGTGTCGGTGGCTTAACACTGAGCTATGGAAACCGAGAACCCGTCACTTTTATAGGGATTTTGTACATGTTGCACTTGCAGAACATGCAGATCTCTCAAACAAATTTAGTGGGCACGCATGCGTTTTGGCGAAAAATCAGATGTTTTCCTCCGTTTTCAAAGTGCACAACTTTTATTGTCATTTTGGTCTGACAATCAGTGCCTTAACACGTGTAACATCACATACTCTGAGCCTGTAACGTTATCACATATATTTCTCTTTAAAATAAAACAAATATTCCTTTTGCGTTTCTTGTTTTGAAGAGTATATTTACTCACAATGTAGTGACAGTACCGTATAACAGTTTGTCATTATTTTGCAGTTAATATTTGAAACTTATAATTTATAACTGAAATTTAAGTTTTATTGTTAAAAAGGATTTCAATTTATTGCTTATTGCTGGAACGTTCACAGCCATTCATGTACAAATTTTAAATTAGACGTGTAGCGTCAAATCTAGTGAAACAGAAAAAAAGTATATTCCTGACATTAATAAAATAATCTTCTAATTTCTTTTTATTATTGTTTGATATCACACCACACTCATATTGTTTGGTATCACACCACACTATTTTTGATATCACACCACACTTTTATTGCTTGATATCTCGCCACAATATTATTGTTTGATATCACACCACACTATTATTGTATGATATCACACCATACTATTATTGTTTGATATCACACCACACTATAATTGTTTGATATCACACCACACTGTTATTGTTTGATATCACACCACACTATTTTTGATATCACACCACACTTTTATTGCTTGATATCACACCACACTCTTATTGTTTGATATCTCGCCATAATATAACTGTTTGATATCACCCCACACTATTATTGTTTGATATCACGCCACACTCTTATTGTATGATATCACACCACACTCTTATTGTTTGATATCATACCACACTCTTATTGTTTGATATCACACCACACTCTTATTGTTTGATATCACACCACACTATTATTGTTTAATATCACACCACACTCTTATTGTTTGATATCACACCACACTATTTTTTGATATCACACCACACTATTTTTTGATTTCACACCACACTCTTATTGTTTGATATTACACCACACTCTTATTGTTTGATATTACACCACACTCTTATTGTTTGATATCACACCACACTATTTTTGATATCACACCACACTCTTATTGTTTGATATCACACCACACTATTTTTGATATCACACCACACTCTTATTGTTTGATATCACACCACACTATTTTTGATATCACACCACACTCTTATTGCTTGATATCACACCACACTATTTTTGATATCACACCACACTCTTATTGTTTGATATCTCGCCATAATATAATTGTTTGATATCACACCACACTATTATTGTTTGATATCACACCACACTCTTATTGTATGATATCACACCACACTCTTATTGTTTGATATCACACCACACTCTTATTGTTTGATATCATACCACACTCTTATTGTTTGATATCACGCCACACTATTATTGTTTAATATCACGCCACACTATTATTGTTTGATATCACGCCACACTCTTATTGTTTGATATCACGCCACACTATTATTGTTTAATATCACACCACACTCTTATTGTTTGATATCACGCCACACTATTATTGTTTAATATCACACCACACTCTTATTGTTTGATATCACACCACACTCTTATTGTTTGATATCACACCACACTATTTTTGATATCACACCACACTCTTATTGCTTGATATCACACCACACTCTTATTGCTTGATATCACACCACACTATTTTTTGATATCACACCACACTCTTATTGTTTGATATCACACCACACTCTTATTGTTTGATATCATACCACACTCTTATTGTTTGATATCACGCCACACTATTATTGTTTAATATCACACCACACTCTTATTGTTTGATATCACACCACACTCTTATTGTTTGATATCTCGCCATAATATAATTGTTTGATATCACACCACACTATTATTGTATGATATCACACCACACTCTTATTGTTTGATATCACACAACACTGTTTCCACTATCCGCAAATATCTTCTATTTGTAAAGGGTCAGCAGAAGTCTGAAGACTTAAAGCTATAAAATCTATCTTTCGACTCCCTGCAGTGGACACAGCAGATAGCTCAACGTTGCTTTCCTCTAAAACAAACAAAGCCTGTCCAATAATTATAGCGTTAATCTAATTCAGACACACATCGTATCATGCATAGTGGTTTGATTTTGGCCTGTTGCTATGCAGCATAATTTTTATTGTAATAGCACTAAGATCATTGGTTTCCTGCCCCTTTTTATATGCTATGCAAAGCACATCGTCCTTACGCACGCGACAAATAGAGATGAATAAACCAAAGCCCCGAAATTGAATGGAAGATTTAGCTAGTGATTTAACTGTATGTCTGGTAATATGATGGATGCCTCGTCTTCATCTCATAGCTATCCAGCCTGTGTAGATATGGTATTTCCCCGTGGTATAGTGGTATGTGTATGGTAACCTACATACTTTTTGGAATTTTTCTCAGTTGTTTCGTAGTTTAACTTACCGTTATGTTTATAAAATTCATCCGTTATACATCCTTTGTAAAAACAACTTAAGTATGTTTTTACGTTTTTTGAAACGTTTCATCACCAACAGGGGGATAACACAACACCAGGTATTTGTTACAGGCATTTAAATAGAAATATACTCTGTCCAGTGGAAAGACAAACAGTATTTCCTTATGTCACAGGCCAGATACCGTTTGTACAAAGTTCGACATTTTATTTCTAATATATTTATAAAGTTTCCTAAAATTCGCATTTGCTCCCCCCACCAGTGGCTCAGTAGTAACGACGCAGGAGTGTAACACTAAAAATCGAGTTTCGATACCCGTAATGGACAGTCCACATTTTGCTCATTGTGTACGTTTGTGCTTAACAACAACTGAACCAAACTATTAAAAGTTTGTGTTTTCACATATATAACTACATCCTGTTAAACGCAAGTCAACCTGGTTTCTATGTTTATTGTTTTATTTTAAATTTAGCTTTTATTTGCATTTTACAGTTTTCTGATGTCTCTCATCAAAATTAATAAAAGTGTTAGTTTTGACATTCATTAAATAATTTATAACCAAAACATGAGGCTGTTCCAAATATAACGCAGCGTATTTTGCTAAAACATTTTCCCGAGAATGGTTGAATTGTTTAGCTGAAAATAATGTTTGAAACATCTGTCGTTTTGGACTTTTACCTGACATCCATGTTCACATATTGACAATATTACTGCAGGCTGACCTAAATCGTTAAATTGTGTGAAGTTTAGAAACGTAGATGGAAAGCAGGTGGAGTTGATGTTAACCTTTATTATTTCCTTTCCAAACATATAAGTTAATCTGAGTGAACTCTTATTTTTAACATGCAAAATAATGAAAAGTTTAATAAAATGTCTCCATTAAGTGAATTTTATTACAACGTTATTCAAGCACATTTAACGAACCATTGAAATGTGTCATAAAGGTCATTTATAGAAATAAAAAAAAAATATTTCAAAGAAATTTGAGAACTCTAAACTTTTCATTTCAGAACTTTTGTTTTTTTTCATAAATACGTCCCTGAATGAGAAAGCGACAAGTCTATAATAAAACAATGCTAAAATCCGTGGTTCACAGAAGGTGACCCGGCATGGCCAGGTAGATAAAGGCACTCGACTCGTAATCTGAGGGTCGCGGGTTCGAATCCCCGTCACATCAAACATGCTCGCCCTTTCAGCCGTGAAGGCGTTCTAAAGTTACGGTCAATCCCACTGTTCGTTGGAAAAAAGAGTAGCCCAAGAGTTGGTGGTGGGTGGTGAAGACTAGTTGCCTTCTCCGTAGTCTTACACTACAAAATTAGGGACGGCTAGCGCAGATAGCCCTCGTGTAGCTTTGCGCGAAATTCAAAACGAACCAAACAACAGAAGGTAACCTAATGTGGCTTGGCTCTAAAGGAAACTTTTAAAGTTTAGAACCTTAATTAAAGCTTATGTTCCATGGGTCATAGTACTACTGCCAAATGTTTTCAAAACATTTAAATGGAGGTTATTCTAAAACTGACCTGACGTCAAATTATACACATGACTGAAAAAAATCGCGAATTTCTCTAAAACAAGTTTTTTTATCGTTACAAATAACTCAGTTCCAAGCTATTCATGGCTGAATACAAAGCTGTCTTATTTTGAGAATCTGAATAAATTTATTTCCTATTTTTGAATAGTTATATTGTAATGTGTATTTTATTTTTGTAATTTTCCGAATTCTCCTGATACAGACGTTAATCTGTATTATCTGTTTGTTTATTTTTGAATTTCGCGCAAAACTACGCGAGAGTTATCTGTGCTAGCCATTCCTAATTTAGCAGTGTAAGACTAGAAGGAAAGCGGCTATTACCGTCATATCATAACACAATTAGGGCTGAAAGGGCGAACATGTTTGGTGTGAAGAGGATTCGAACCCGCGACCTCGGGTTACGAGTCGAGTGCCTTAATCACCTGGCCATGCCGAGCACCTGTAGCAAATCTCAGAAAGATTGACAGTTTGTTGTGTGAATGATAATAATAATTCTATTCAGAATTAGACTTTATTTAAAATAATTAAACTTATTTATCTTATCAATCTGCCCTTTCAGCCGTGGGGGGCGTTATAATGTTACAGTCAATCCCACTATTCGTTGGTAAAAGAGTACTCCAAGAGTTGGCTGTAGGTTGTGATAAGTATCTGCCTTCCCTCTAGTCTTACACTGCTAAATTAGGGACGGCTAACGCAGATAGCCCTCGAGTAGCTTTGGGCAAAATTCAAAAAGCAAACAAAACAAACATCAATCTAGAAACGACAAATTAGCTTTCAATGACGTAAGTAAGTTATTACATTTAGCTGTAATTTTAAAACAACCGGTCATATTTCATACTATGTGCTTCAGGAAACACTGAGTTACCGAGGAAAACACTTTCTTCGTAAACATTAAATAAATAATTTGACAATGCTAGAAACCTGGTTTCAATACCTGTGGTGGACAGAGCACAGATGCCATATTGTGTAGATTTCTGCTTAACCTCAAGCAAACAGTAACTCTAATAAGTTTAACTAATGTATCAAATAAATTGTAAAGTAATTTTACTCGCTATGCTGTAGACATAAAGATTACATAAATGGCCTATTAATTTTACTTGTGGTATATTTAACAAGTAGTTCAGATTAATAATTACTAATTTTGCCCAATGTGCTGTAACCATAGGGATCAAATTAGAAGACTATCTTCGCTGGTCGATCCTGATTTAGAAGTGATAGAGTAGAAGGAAGGCAGCTAGTCAACATCACTCGTCACCAATTCTCAGACTACTTTTAAGCATCAAGTATTAGCTCTCACTCATTTCGCGCTTTGATATCACTAACACTCTGCCTGTTGCGCTTGTTTAAAACTATTGGCATCAAGTACATTAATAGCAAAACTGGGTAACTGTTCTAAAAAACGTAAACTCGATTCATCAGTAACGCCAGTAGTGAAGTTCCTTATTGAACTTTTTTTTTTTTTGTTCGTCACTTGTGTAAAATGCTTTTGTACTCATATAAACTAATATCCGACAGAAAAGTCTAAATTACCCATGGCTGTTTTCCAAAGAATAAACACTGCTAAATTTGGGGCGACTAACGCAGATAGCCTACGTATAGTTTTTCGCGGAATTCAAAAACAAACATTTTTTTTTAAATTTCGCGCAAAGCTACACAAGGGCCATCTGCGTTAACTGTCCCTAATTTAGCAATGTAAGACTAGAGGGAAGCCAGCTAGTCATCACCACCTACTCTTTTACCAACGAATAGCGGGATTGACTGTCACATAATAACGCTTCCACAGCTGAAATGGCGAGTATGTTTGGTGTGACTGGAATTCGAACCCGTGACCCTAGGATTACGAGTCGAGTGCCTTAACCACCTGGCCATGCCGGGCCTCAAACAAACACAATCGAATAGTTTGTCTTAGAAAAGTCTTATGAGACCATACAGAAACGTGTTCGACACTCCAGTCGTAGCAACTAGCCTCTGGAAGCTCTAATCATAAACAAAGGTAAACTTGTTTTGTTTTGAAATATAGAATAAATTATCAATTAATTTTTAAATCAGTCAAAATCAAATTTTGCATGTTAAAAAAACTAAAGGGTTAGATGTTGTTTTCAACTGAGATTGATATCCGTAGATATCCGAACTCAACATTTTAACGTTGTAAAGCCACGAACACAACATTGATCCACCAAAGAACAACATTTTTATGTTTTATATTTTTATTATTTAAACACTATAATACTGTAAATAGATAAAATAAAATTTTTATTAACGTCTAACGATTTTATTTTGTAGAACCATTACGTTGGCAAACGTTCACTCACTCAGCGGCTAATCTGGCAGCTCATAACACTAAAATTCTGGTTTTGATACTCCTGGTTGTCGTAGACAGATAGCTCACTGTGTAGCTCTATGCTTTACAAAATATAAAGAAACAAGACATTCATTTCGGATTGTATTAAAAGATATCTAAAATAAGTAGAGCTTCAAATGTATACACGATAAACATTCTGCAAAAACTGGAATGTAGATTTTATCCCCTTTTCCTTCCTTCAAACGTACAAAAAAACAAAGCTTTAGATATGGTTAATATCCAGGAAATGATATACACAAACAAAATACAACATAATAATTGAGTGGCTTGACAATAAAGACTGTCGTCTGGGATAACATTTACACCTTCAAGTATTTTCTTCTTTTTTTTCTGTCGAACTTAAAACGTTTTAAAATTTTCATTAGAACATTTGATGGAAATAATCAAGTTATATATACCGTATGTAGTCTTGTGCATAAAACGCTCGACTACAAGTATATGGTCCTAGGTTCGTATCTCTATCACCTAACATATTTGCTCCTTCAGTTGTAGGGACGTTATTTGTAACGATCAATCCCACTGTTCTTTGGTAAATGAATAACCCAAAAGTTGGTGGTGGGTAGTGTTGACTAATTTACCTTCCCTCTAGTCCATCACTGCTTAATTAAAGATGGCTAGGGTAAGTGGCCTTCCTATATTTTTACCAAAATTTTAAGACCAACTAAACATGTATATTTTTTAACACCTTCCATAAAACTGTCATGGAAAGATATTTATTTAGTCTACCTTATTATTTTGTAATATTAATGTTTCTAGTGTCTTAGATCAATCATACCGCTTAATAAATTATATAAACATTCTCTATCATCACACCAAGTTTCATAATATTTGTTACCAGTCTATAGTTTGTTTTTAGTACACTTATTATAATTAAATAAATAAAAGTTGCCCATAAATATTATATTGACTCTATTTTTTAGATTAGTAGCTGGAATGGGAACCTGAGGGTCTATGGTTCACGTCTGATTACCAATTAACCTCTCTCTACTCCTTATAAAATTACAGAAACTGTTTGTTCATGCCTTCTCTCTCCCTGCTGCTAGTACAGCGGTAAGTCTACGGATTTACAACACCAAAATCAGAGATTCAATCCCCCTCGGTGGGCTCAGCAGATAGTTTCATGTGACTTTGCCATAAGAAAAGAACTCACATAAACGCTTTCTTTCTTGTCCATCAGATCAAAATTAGGGATGGTTAGTATATAGATTTACGTTAATATTTTCATATATACCTCTCTTACTAAAGTACCTTTCACCTATTCCCTAGTATTGTTTATAAACCGGTTTCATTTCCCTGTCCTATGTGCAACGATTTCTGTTTTAGTCTTCCTATCTCAATATTGTTTACGCTTTTTATCTTTTTGGCAGTAAAATGAAAGTAGCTGTCTTATGGTCTTTATATAGAGTACCAGTATTTTATAATTTTTATGAGATAGCGGTAAGTTTATGGCTTCACAAGGTTAAAATCCGAAGTTTAATTCCCTGCAGATAGCTCAGTGTTGTTTTTTTTCAAAACAACCAATCAGTTACGTGATTCTACATAAAATACCTGTTGTTGTTTTTTAATGTTAAGACATCATGGTATTTTCAAAGCATTCATATATAACCGACTGTCACGAGTTCGAATTACCGTCACACCAAACATGCTCGCCCTTTCAGTTTTGTGGTGTTATAATGTGACGGTGAATCCCACTATTCTTTAATGAGTAGCAGAAGAGTTGGCGGTGGGTGGTGATGACTAGCTTCCCTCAACTCTTACACTGTTGAAATAAGGACAGCTAGCGTAAATGACCCTCGTGAAGCTAAGTGCGAAATTCAAAACAAACAAGTACAAATTCAGTCACAGTATTAGTACAACAACTCCACCGTAGAACACAACTTAGTGTTCTGGATTCGAGACGAAGTTAGGCGCGTACGAAGAAATGTGTAATTAAAAGATCAGCCGGGTCTCGTAACTGCCGTGATAAAAAAAAAAAAAGAGAAGAGAAGGGGAGGGGGGATGAGATTATTCTCATCAGGGCAAAGGTGAGCGCTGCCAGTAAAAACACTAAAGTCAAGACAAGGAAAACGCATTAACCAGCACAATGGCGAAGCTATGTAGGATTTAATTTCCAGAACAATGTTTAGTAATAAGACGAGGGCTAGCACGAAACCTTAGTAAAGTAAAATACCGGAATCGTGATCTTCCAAAAGTCTGTACAGGGTTTTAGAAGTGATATACGTTAGTTAAAAAAAACAAAAAAACTTGTAGAGCTAACTCTTTCAATAAAAGAAAACTGTAATCCGCATAAATATCTTCTAAAAGGTAACAATGAGCACAATAAACCCAGCTTTGTTTGCAGATCTGAACTACATCGCCTAGCAGTATAATATTTACCTATCGCCACCATTTCTATTTTGTTGTTCTTTATTGGCTTTTTCTTCGTTTAGAATTAAAACTAGGAAAGTTAGTATAATTCTCTATGCGTCCTCAAGCCGTGACCTTACCGTTAATTCCACTTTGCCAGAATTGAGTTTATAGCAAATTCTATGCCAGCAACAATTGTACCTTCAAGAATAGTACGCGAATGCCCCAGTTTCCCATTCCCTAACCCTGTGAGTCTTAACGTTGTTTTATACCTTTGAAGTATAGCTAGTATTGTAAAGTAAACGCTCAACTTTCGCCGTGGGCAAAGTGCAGATAGGGCGTTTCGCTTATAGACAAACAAACAAAATTATGTGTAAAGAAATATATATATATATACACACACATTAAACGTCTAATTATTTTCTACAACATAACTGATCTCGAAATGGCGAGTTCAGTTAGAATCCATTCAATACCGCCCGGCATGGCCAAGCGTGTTAAGGCGTGCGACTCGTAATCTGAGGGTCGCGGGCTCGCATCCCGGTCGCGCCAAACATGCTCGCCAATCCCACTATTCGTTGGTGAAAGAGTAGTCCACGAGTTGGCGGTGAGTGGTGATGACTAGCTGCCTTCCCTCTAGTCTTACACTGCTAAATTAGGAACGGCTCGGTGCAGTGTGCTGACAACCTACTCACTTAAATACTTGTTGAAGAATCCGCAAGCAATTGCGGCCCTATGTTCCTAGATGGAATCTAATGGTGATAACTAACTAATAAATATTATATTTTTGTTGCATTAGGTGATAAGTAACGTTTCTTCTGTGGAACAGCGGGTACGTTTACCGCCTTCCAACACTAAAACCAAGGGGTCTGTCTGTTCTGCATAGTAGACACATCAGAGAGTTTATTATAGCTTTATTCTAAAATAAACTATCACTGACATAAATGAGACTTATGATAAGCGTTAAAAAATTCCTAACTTTTCTTAATTTTAATCTAGACAAGCAATGTATTTTTAGATTATTTTCTTTATACTAGGTAGGTTTAGGCATTCGACTCGTAATCCGAGGGTCTCGGGTTCGAATCCCCGTCGCACCAAACATGCTCGCCCTATCAGCCGTGGGGATGTTATAATTATACGGTCAATCACACTATTCGTTGTTAAAAGAGTAGCCCAAGAGTTGACGGTAGGTGATAATGAGTAGCTTCCTTCCCTCTACTGGTCTTACACTGCAAAATTAGGGACGGATAACGAAGACATCCCTCGTGTGGCTTTGCGCGAAATTCAAAAACGATCAAATAATAAACTTATGTGAAAAAAATATGTTTTTGTGATGCCCGAACGACGACGTATTGCAGGTTTATTGGATCATAAACGTAATATAATATTTGTGTTTGTGTGTGTTTTTCTTTTAGCAAAGCCACAAAGGCTATCTGCTCAGCCCACCCAAGGGAATCGAACCCCTGATTTTAGCGTTGTAAATCCGGAGACATACCGCTGTACTAGCGGGGGGGCATAATATTTGTGACGAGAAATAATACTGCAAATGGATTCGTGAAAGCGTCTCCATTGAAACGTACCTTTTGATACATTAATTAATAAATTATAATATATACATACACAGAAACGAAATAGATACCTTATAACCCTATATTATAGGATTTCATTTCTACCAAGACTTCTTGAACCTACGTGTTTTTTTAATATCGTGAATATTCATTCACACAATATATTTAGATTCTCTAAGCATATCTTAAGAGATTTATTTGTTCGCATTTACTCAATATTAATCTGTTTCTTTGTATAAATTCTGTTCTCACATTTGCTTTTATACTTCGCTCTGATGTGGCCGGGTGTGACCTAGTCATCAGCGTATCAGTTTGCATGTAGAAAGGTTCAAAGTTCGAGAAGTTGTGCCGTTGACCAAGCTCCACACTTATTTTAGCTGTAAGTACGTTACAAAAGTGACAGTCAGTCCCATTGTGCATTCTAATAAATCGCACGTAACCTTCGTAGCAACTTTCACTCCTGAGTTTCTTTATTCTGGTCAGTTATTAAAATTCCCCTTGAAAAATTATACTCACACACCTGGATCAACAACGCAAACAATAATAAATCTCAAGATACAACAAACTACAAAACCTTTTACTGCTGCATACCATACGTTCGCGACATCAGCAAAAAAATGCTAACATTTGGTAAAAACTTACGACAAAACATAACATTCCAGTAAACACCAAATTTATTGATAAACAAGGTACAAAACTAAAGCCCATACTATATAAAAACTACGCGACAAACACAACACCAAGATTACTTATAAAATACAATGCAACAACTGCCATGTCTTCTATATTGGAGAAACAAGCAGAAAAATGGAAACTGGATTCAAAAAAAAAAAACACTTCCACATGTTTCCGAACACTGCAAATCAAATAAACACAATATAACCATAGAAAACTCTCAGATACTAAGTAGGGAAATGAATATAAAGAATCGCAAAATCAAAGAAACCCTACGTATACACCAACTAAACCAATATAAAAAAAAAACAGCTTTATACTTACACTAATTAATAACCTAACATCCAACTGCAACGCCCCCTACAATCCCGTACCCGTTTATACCCGAATTTGTATGTTTCTTTCTACGCTAACTTCTCGCACATTATTTAACCAAGCACCACCAAACTTAGCATGGTGACTCTTACGGTCTCCAGAAGTAACACGAAGGAGGAAAATTCCCACCAAGTTTCCCACAAAAACTATTTTTTTTGGTTTGAATTAAGTTTTTATGTTCGTGTTTCGTTCCTTATGGTAAAACTCAACAATATACATCATTGTTTAGCAACAAAGCTATCACGACATTGTTGTTAGGCCAACAATGTTGGTTGTGTTGAACGTGTAATGTACACGTTAATTTTGAAGTATTTTAATTTCTCTGTTTTTAAGACCTTTAGTAGTATAAAAAACAAAGGGATAAATACAAAACTTCTTAGTTTAGTGTTGGAAAGTTTCCAATCAACCATTCAAAGAACTACATTATTATTCCTGACAACTAGGGAAACTTAAGAATGCAGAAGAGCTAAAGGAAAAAAAAAATATTCCTTAATATTTGTCAAAATTATTAATGGTTGTATGAAAGAGAAATCCTTGAACCTCATAATGATACTGTTACTGGCATAAACGATCAATTATTACAAAATTTTCCTGTCAGTGCTCCAGTTACAGATGATACTGTAAGTTACTCAGTTTAATTCTTAAGTTCTCTTGAACCACCAAAGATGCCAAGACACATTCTGATGTTAAAAGTTGGTTCATTAATAATGTTGCAGAGAAATCTCTATGCTCTAAAATTATGTAATTTCACGAGATAGTTATTAAGACTTTACTGCCACGTGTTATTGAAGCAACAATTACAACTAGTCATGTCAAAGGTGAAGATTTTTTCACTTCAAGAATTCCTTCACTACAAAGCGTTTACCTCTTTAAATTTAGAAGGCTCCAGTTCCTAGTTACAGTTTCTTTTGCAGTGGCAATTAATAATCCACAAAGCCAAAGTTTAAAGAGTACTCGATTGTTTTTAAAGCAGTTTTGTTACTCACGTGGTAATTTCTATGTAGGATGTTCAAAAGTTGAAACTCATCAAAGCCTCTTTATATATTGTCAGAAGAAGAAGCAACAGGCAGTGTGATATACCAAAAAGCTACAAGTTGTATTGTTTAACTTTTGTTTTGAAAATAATATGTTTAAATAAAGATTAAAATGTTATTAAAATTGACTTTTTTAAATAAATGTTTTAACAGTAATTTAATTTTGTTTATAAACATCAATTTCAAGCGATTTGGACACTTGTGCAAGGAACAGGTAATTCAACTAATTATTTGTAAAGTAACAACAATTTTATTGTCCTAGTTTTAATTTGCAGATGAAAACTTAAGTTGGGTTCTCCATCATCTACAAGGCCAGCAGTAAATATATACTCTTCAAAAAAAGAAACGCAAAAGGCAAAATATGATACAAATTGTTAACAAGTTTATTCCGGGTAGTTCTGTATGATATGTGTGAAACTTTGCACATTCACTGCTGAACATCCAAAGTCTGCAAAGGCGAAGTCCACGCTCACTAGTTGAAGTTTAACGTCACTCAACGTCAATAACGAGTATGCTCCCCGTGAGCATCAATAACAGCTTGGCATCTCCTGCCCAAGGAAGCGATGAGATGACAAATCACATCCTGTGGAATGGCTGTTCACTCAGCCTGCAAAGTTGCTGCAAGCTGAGGTAGAGTCTGCGGTTGAGGTTGTCGCCGTCGCAGACGTCGGTCCAACTCGTCCCAAAGATGTTCGATGGGGTTTAAATCTGGTGATCTGGAGGGCCAGGGAAGAACGTTGATGTTGTGGTGTCTCAAGAAGACAGTGGTGAGTCGGGCTGTGTCAGGACGGTCGTTGTCATGTTGAAAACGTCGTTGACGTTCATCATGATGGGTTGCACATGGGGCCTAAGAATCTCGTCGACGTATCGTTGAGCCGTAAGATTCTCTCGAATGTGCAAAAGGTCTGTTCTGACTTTGCAGATGATGGCAGCCCACATCATGACGCTGCCACCACCAAATCTGTCAACATCCTGCACACAGTTTGCTGCAAAACGTTCACCTCGGCGACGGTAAACACGGGTCCTTCCATCCTGCCTACGAAGCATAAAACGTGATTCATGGCTGAACCAAACATGCCTCCATCTTTGATGAGGCCATACCCGATGTGCCCGAGTCCACTGCAGCCGTGCTTGACGATGTTGCTGGGTGAGGATGACGCCTCTGACTGGATGTCGAGGTCGGATTCCTGCATCTCGTAGACGGTTGCGTACGGTCTGATCGGAAATCCTGCGCAGTCCTGGTATGATTGAGGCAGTAGACGTCGCAGTGGTGGTCCTATCCCGAAGGTGACGTAACCGGATGTAGCGATCTTGTGCGGGCGTGGTCACAGGAAGTCTGCCAGATCGTGGACGGTCACGAGTTGATCCATGTTGTTGGTGACGATTCCATAGCCTTGTGATGGTGCTTGGGTGGACATTCACAGCTCTGGCAACATCTGATCGAGATTTGCTTGCTTCCAAGCGACCAATGGCGTTGTTGCGTTGTGCTTCAGTCAGTCTTGGCGTAACTGTATTGCGTGTCGGTGGCTTAACACTGAGCTATGGAAACCGAGAACCCGTCACTTTTATAGGATTTTGTACATGTTGCACTTGCAGAACATGCAGATCTCTCAAACAAATTTAGTGGGCACGCATGCGTTTTGGCGAAAAATCAGATGTTTTCCTCCGTTTTCAAAGTGCACAACTTTTATTGTCATTTTGGTCTGACAATCAGTGCCTTAACACGTGTAACATCACATACTCTGAGCCTGTAACGTTATCACATATATTTCTCTTTAAAATAAAACAAATATTCCTTTTGCGTTTCTTGTTTTGAAGAATATATTTACTCACAATGTAGTGACAGTACCGTATAACAGTTTGTCATTATTTTGCAGTTAATATTTGAAACTTATAATTTATAACTGAAATTTAAGTTTTATTGTTAAAAAGGATTTCAGTTTATTGCTTATTGCTGGAACGTTCACAGCCATTCATGTACAAATTTTAAATTAGACGTGTAGCGTCAAATCTAGTGAAACAGAAAAAAAGTATATTCCTGACATTAATAAAATAATCTTCTAATTTCTTTTTCTTATTGTTTGATATCACACCACACTATAATTGTTTGATATCACACCACACTATAATTGTTTGATATCACACCACACTATTATTGTTTGATATCACACCATACTCTTATTGTTTAATATCACACCACACTATTATTGTTTGATGTCACACCACACTCTTATTGTTTGATATCACACCACACTATTTTTGATATCACACCACACTCTTATTGCTTGATATCACACCACACTATTTTTTGATATCACACCACACTCTTATTGTTTGATATCTCGCCATAATATAATTGTTTGATATCATACCACACTCTTATTGTTTGATATCACACCACACTATTTTTTTGATATCACACCACACTATTATTGTTTGATATCACGCCACACTCTTATTGTTTGATATTACACCACACTCTTATTGTTTGATATCACACCACACTATTTTTGATATCACACCACACTCTTATTGCTTGATATCACACCACACTATTTTTGATATCACACCACACACTTTTATTGTTTGATATCACACCACACTTTTTTGATATCACACCACACTCTTATTGCTTGATATCACACCACACTATTTTTTGATATCACACCACACTCTTATTGTTTGATATCTCGCCATAATATAATTGTTTGATATCACACCACACTATTATTGTTTGATATCACACCACACTCTTATTGTATGATATCACACCACACTCTTATTGTTTGATATCACACCACACTCTTATTGTTTGATATCATACCACACTCTTATTGTTTGATATCACACCACACTATTATTGTTTGATATCACACCACACTCTTATTGTTTGATATCACACCACACTCTTATTGTTTGATATCATACCACACTCTTATTGTTTGATATCACGCCACACTATTATTGTTTGATATCACACCACACTCTTATTGTTTGATATCACGCCACACTATTATTGTTTAATATCACACCACACTCTTATTGTTTGATATCACGCCACACTATTATTGTTTAATATCACACCACACTCTTATTGTTTGATATCACGCCACACTATTATTGTTTGATATCACACCACACTCTTATTGTTTGATATCACACCACACTCTTATTGTTTGATATCACACCACACTCTTATTGTTTGATATCACACCACACTCTTATTGTTTGATATCACACCACACTCTTATTGTTTGATATCACACCACACACTTTATTGTTTGATATCACACCACACTCTTATTGTTTGATATCACACCACACCACACTCTTATTGTTTGATATCACACCACACTCTTATTGTTTGATATGCCACACTATTATTGATATCACACCACACTCTTATTGTTTGATATCACACCACACTCTTATTGTTTGATATCTCGCCATAATATAATTGTTTGATATCACACCACACTATTATTGTTGATATCACACCACACTCTTATTGTTTGATATCACACAACACTGTTTCCACTATCCGCAAATATCTTCTATTTGTAAGGGTCAGCAGAAGTCTGAAGACTTAAAGCTATAAAATCTATCTTTCGACTCCCTGCAGTGGACACAGCAGATAGCTCAACGTTGCTTTCCTCTAAAACAAACAAAGCCTGTCCAATAATTATAGCGTTAATCTCATTCAGACACACATCGTATCATGCATAGTGGTTTGATTTTGGCCTGTTGCTATGCAGCATAATTTTTATTGTAATAGCACTAAGATCATTGGTTTCCTGCCCCTTTTATATGCTATGCAAAGCACATCGTCCTTACGCAGCGACAAATAGAGATGAATAAACCAAAGCCCCAAAATTGAATGGAAGATTTAGCTAGTGATTTAACTGTATGTCTGGTAATATGATGGATGCCTCGTCTTCATCTCATAGCTATCCAGCCTGTGTAGATATGGTATTTCCCCGTGGTATAGTGGTATGTGTATGGTAACCTACATACTTTTTGAAATTGTTCTCAGTTGTTTCGTAGTTTAGCTTACCGTTATGTTTATAAAATTCATCCGTTATACATCCTTTGTAGAAACAACTTAAGTATGTTTTTACGTTTTTTGAAACGTTTCATCACCAACAGGGGGATAACACAACACCAGGTATTTGTTACAGGCATTTAAATAGAAATATACTCTGTCCAGTGGAAAGACAAACAGTATTTCCTTATGTCACAGGCCAGATACCGTTTGTACAAAGTTCGACATTTTATTTCTAATATATTTATAAAGTTTCCTAAAATCCGCATTTGCTCCCCACCAGTGGCTCAGTAGTAACGCCGCAGGAGTGTAACACTAAAATCGAGTTTCGATACCCGTAATGGACAGTCCACATTTTGCTCATTGTGTACGTTTGTGCTTAACAACAACTGAACCAAACTATTAAAAGTTTGTGTTTTCACATATATAACTACATCCTGTTAAACGCAAGTCAACCTGGTTTCTATGTTTATTGTTTTTATTTTAAATTTAGCTTTTATTTGCATTTTTACAGTTTTCTGATGTCTCTCATCAAAAATTAATAAAAGTGTTAGTTTTGACATTCATTAAATAATTTATAACCAAAACATGAGGCTGTTCCAAATATAACGCAGCGTATTTTGCTAAAACATTTTCCCGAGAATGGTTGAATTGTTTAGCTGAAAATAATGTTTGAAACATCTGTCGTTTTGGACTTTTACCTGACATCCATGTTCACATATTGACAATATTACTGCAGGCTGACCTAAATCGTTAAATTGTGTGAAGTTTAGAAACGTAGATGGAAAGCAGGTGGAGTTGATGTTAACCTTTATTATTTCCTTTCCAAACATATAAGTTAATCTGAGTGAACTCTTATTTTTAACATGCAAAAATAATGAAAAGTTTAATAAAATGTCTCCATTAAGTGAATTTTATTACAACGTTATTCAAGCACATTTAACGAACCATTGAAATGTGTCATAAAAAGGTCATTTATAGAAATAAAAAAAAAATTATTTCAAAGAAATTTGAGAACTCTAAACTTTTCATTTCAGAACTTTTGTTTTTTTTCATAAATACGTCCCTGAATGAGAAAGCGACAAGTCTATAATAAAACAATGCTAAAATCCGTGGTTCACAGAAGGTGACCCGGCATGGCCAGGTAGATAAAGGCACTCGACTCGTAATCTGAGGGTCGCGGGTTCGAATCCCCGTCACATCAAACATGCTCGCCCTTTCAGCCGTGAAGGCGTTCTAAAGTTACGGTCAATCCCACTGTTCGTTGGAAAAAGAGTAGCCCAAGAGTTGGTGGTGGGTGGTGAAGACTAGTTGCCTTCTCCGTAGTCTTACACTACAAAATTAGGGACGGCTAGCGCAGATAGCCCTCGTGTAGCTTTGCGCGAAATTCAAAACGAACCAAACAACAGAAGGTAACCTAATGTGGCTTGGCTCTAAAGGAAACTTTTTAAAGTTTAGAACCTTAATTAAAGCTTATGTTCCATGGGTCATAGTACTACTGCCAAATGTTTTCAAAACATTTAAATGGAGGTTATTCTAAAACTGACCTGACGTCAAATTATACACATGACTGAAAAAAATCGCGAATTTCTCTAAAACAAGTTTTTTTATCGTTACAAATAACTCAGTTCCAAGCTATTCATGGCTGAATACAAAGCTGTCTTATTTTGAGAATCTGAATAAATTTATTTCCTATTTTTGAATAGTTATATTGTAATGTGTATTTTATTTTTGTAATTTTCCGAATTCTCCTGATACAGACGTTAATCTGTATTATCTGTTTGTTTATTTTTGAATTTCGCGCAAAACTACGCGAGAGTTATCTGTGCTAGCCATTCCTAATTTAGCAGTGTAAGACTAGAAGGAAAGCGGCTATTACCGTCATATCATAACACAATTAGGGCTGAAAGGGCGAACATGTTTGGTGTGAAGAGGATTCGAACCCGCGACCTCGGGTTACGAGTCGAGTGCCTTAATCACCTGGCCATGCCGAGCACCTGTAGCAAATCTCAGAAAGATTGACAGTTTGTTGTGTGAATGATAATAATAATTCTATTCAGAATTAGACTTTATTTAAAATAATTAAACTTATTTATCTTATCAATCTGCCCTTTCAGCCGTGGGGGCGTTATAATGTTACAGTCAATCCCACTATTCGTTGGTAAAAGAGTACTCCAAGAGTTGGCTGTAGGTTGTGATAAGTAGCTGCCTTCCCTCTATCTTACACTGCTAAATTAGGGACGGCTAACGCAGATAGCCCTCAAGTAGCTTTGGGCAAAATTCAAAAGCAAACAAAACAAACATCAATCTAGAAACGACAAATTAGCTTTCAATGACGTAAGTAAGTTATTACATTTAGCTGTAATTTTAAAACAACCGGTCATATTTCATACTATGTGCTTCAGGAAACACTGAGTTACCGAGGAAAACACTTTCTTCGTAAACATTAAATAAATAATTTGACAATGCTAGAAACCTGGTTTCAATACCTGTGGTGGACAGAGCACAGATGCCATATTGTGTAGATTTCTGCTTAACCTCAAGCAAACAGTAACTCTAATAAGTTTAACTAATGTATCAAATAAATTGTAAAGTAATTTTACTCGCTATGCTGTAGACATAAAGATTACATAAATGGCCTATTAATTTTACTTGTGGTATATTTAACAAGTAGTTCAGATTAATAATTACTAATTTTGCCCAATGTGCTGTAACCATAGGGATCAAATTAGAAGACTATCTTCGCTGGTCGATCCTGATTTAGAAGTGATAGAGTAGAAGGAAGGCAGCTAGTCAACATCACTCGTCACCAATTCTCAGACTACTTTTAAGCATCAAGTATTAGCTCTCACTCATTTCGCGCTTTGATATCACTAACACTCTGCCTGTTGCGCTTGTTTAAAACTATTGGCATCAAGTACATTAATAGCAAAACTGGGTAACTGTTCTAAAAAAACGTAAACTCGATTCATCAGTAACGCCAGTAGTGAAGTTCCTTATTGAACTTTTTTTTTTTTTGTTCGTCACTTGTGTAAAATGCTTTTGTACTCATATAAACTAATATCCGACAGAAAAGTCTAAATTACCCATGGCTGTTTTCCAAAGAATAAACACTGCTAAATTTGGGGCGACTAACGCAGATAGCCTACGTATAGTTTTTCGCGGAATTCAAAAACAAACAATTTTTTTTAAATTTCGCGCAAAGCTACACAAGGGCCATCTGCGTTAACTGTCCCTAATTTAGCAATGTAAGACTAGAGGGAAGCCAGCTAGTCATCACCACCTACTCTTTTACCAACGAATAGCGGGATTGACTGTCACATAATAACGCTTCCACAGCTGAAATGGCGAGTATGTTTGGTGTGACTGGAATTCGAACCCGTGACCCTAGGATTACGAGTCGAGTGCCTTAACCACCTGGCCATGCCGGGCCTCAAACAAACACAATCGAATAGTTTGTCTTAGAAAAGTCTTATGAGACCATACAGAAACGTGTTCGACACTCCAGTCGTAGCAACTAGCCTCTGGAAGCTCTAATCATAAACAAAAGTAAACTTGTTTTGTTTTGAAATATAGAATAAATTATCAATTAATTTTTAAATCAGTCAAAATCAAATTTTGCATGTTAAAAAAACTAAAGGGTTAGATGTTGTTTTCAACTGAGATTGATATCCGTAGATATCCGAACTCAACATTTTAACGTTGTAAAGCCACGAACACAACATTGATCCACCAAAGAACAACATTTTTATGTTTTATATTTTTATTATTTAAACACTATAATACTGTAAATAGATAAAATAAAATTTTTATTAACGTCTAACGATTTTATTTTGTAGAACCATTACGTTGGCAAACGTTCACTCACTCAGCGGCTAATCTGGCAGCTCATAACACTAAAATTCTGGTTTTGATACTCCTGGTTGTCGTAGACAGATAGCTCACTGTGTAGCTCTATGCTTTACAAAATATAAAGAAACAAGACATTCATTTCGGATTGTATTAAAAGATATCTAAAATAAGTAGAGCTTCAAATGTATACACGATAAACATTCTGCAAAAACTGGAATGTAGATTTTATCCCCTTTTCCTTCCTTCAAACGTACAAAAAAACAAAGCTTTAGATATGGTTAATATCCAGGAAATGATATACACAAACAAAATACAACATAATAATTGAGTGGCTTGACAATAAAGACTGTCGTCTGGGATAACATTTACACCTTCAAGTATTTTCTTCTTTTTTTTCTGTCGAACTTAAAACGTTTTAAAAATTTTCATTAGAACATTTGATGGAAATAATCAAGTTATATATACCGTATGTAGTCTTGTGCATAAAACGCTCGACTACAAGTATATGGTCCTAGGTTCGTATCTCTATCACCTAACATATTTGCTCCTTCAGTTGTAGGGACGTTATTTGTAACGATCAATCCCACTGTTCTTTGGTAAATGAGTAACCCAAAAGTTGGTGGTGGGTAGTGTTGACTAATTTACCTTCCCTCTAGTCCATCACTGCTTAATTAAAGATGGCTAGGGTAAGTGGCCTTCCTATATTTTTACCAAAATTTTAAGACCAACTAAACATGTATATGTTTTTAACACCTTCCATAAAACTGTCATGGAAAGATATTTATTTAGTCTACCTTATTATTTTGTAATATTAATGTTTCTAGTGTCTTAGATCAATCATACCGCTTAATAAATTATATAAACATTCTCTATCATCACCAAGTTTCATAATATTTGTTACCAGTCTATAGTTTGTTTTTTAGTACACTTATTATAATTAAATAAATAAAAGTTGCCCATAAATATTATATTGACTCTATTTTTTAGATTAGTAGCTGGAATGGGAACCTGAGGGTCTATGGTTCACGTCTGATTACCAATTAACCTCTCTCTACTCCTTATAAAATTACAGAAACTGTTTGTTCATGCCTTCTCTCTCCCTGCTGCTAGTACAGCGGTAAGTCTACGGATTTACAACACCAAAATCAGAGATTCAATCCCCCCTCGGTGGGCTCAGCAGATAGTTTCATGTGACTTTGCCATAAGAAAAGAACTCACATAAACGCTTTCTTTCTTGTCCATCAGATCAAAATTAGGGATGGTTAGTATATAGATTTACGTTAATATTTTCATATATACCTCTCTTACTAAAGTACCTTTCACCTATTCCCTAGTATTGTTTATAAACCGGTTTCATTTCCCTGTCCTATGTGCAACGATTTCTGTTTTAGTCTTCCTATCTCAATATTGTTTACGCTTTTTTATCTTTTGGCAGTAAAATGAAAGTAGCTGTCTTATGGTCTTTATATAGAGTACCAGTATTTTATAATTTTTATGAGATAGCGGTAAGTTTATGGCTTCACAAGGTTAAAATCCGAAGTTTAATTCCCTGCAGATAGCTCAGTGTTGTTTTTTTTCAAAACAACCAATCAGTTACGTGATTCTACATAAAATACCTGTTGTTGTTTTTTAATGTTAAGACATCATGGTATTTTCAAAGCATTCATATATAACCGACTTGGCATGGCCAGATGGTTAGGGCGCTTGACTAGCTATCCGATGGTCACGAGTTCGAATTACCGTCACACCAAACATGCTCGCCCTTTCAGTTTTGTGGTGTTATAATGTGACGGTGAATCCCACTATTCTTTAATGAGTAGCAGAAGAGTTGGCGGTGGGTGGTGATGACTAGCTTCCCTCAACTCTTACACTGTTGAAATAAGGACAGCTAGCGTAAATGACCCTCGTGAAGCTAAGTGCGAAATTCAAAACAAACAAGTACAAATTCAGTCACAGTATTAGTACAACAACTCCACCGTAGAACACAACTTAGTGTTCTGGATTCGAGACGAAGTTAGGCGCGTACGAAGAAATGTGTAATTAAAAGATCAGCCGGGTCTCGTAACTGCCGTGATAAAAAAAAAAAGAAGGGGGAGGGGATGAGATTATTCTCATCAGGGCAAAGGTGAGCGCTGCCAGTAAAAACACTAAAGTCGAGACAAGGAAAACGCATTAACCAGCACAATGGCGAAGCTATGTAGGATTTAATTTCCAGAACAATGTTTAGTAATAAGACGAGGGCTAGCACGAAACCTTAGTAAAGTAAAATACCGGAATCGTGATCTTCCAAAAGTCTGTACAGGGTTTTAGAAGTGATATACGTTAGTTAAAAAAAAAAAAAAACTTGTAGAGCTAACTCTTTCAATAAAAGAAAACTGTAATCCGCATAAATATCTTCTAAAAGGTAACAATGAGCACAATAAACCCAGCTTTGTTTGCAGATCTGAACTACATCGCCTAGCAGTATAATATTTACCTATCGCCACCATTTCTATTTTGTTGTTCTTTATTGGTTTTTTCTTCGTTTAGAATTAAAACTAGGAAAGTTAGTATAATTCTCTATACGTCCTCAAGCCGTGACCTTACCGTTAATTCCACTTTGCCAGAATTGAGTTTATAGCAAATTCTATGCCAGCAACAATTGTACCTTCAAGAATAGTACGCGAATGCCCCAGTTTCCCATTCCCTAACCCTGTGAGTCTTAACGTTGTTTTATACCTTTGAAGTATAGCTAGTATTGTAAAGTAAACGCTCAACTTTCGCCGTGGGCAAAGTGCAGATAGGGCGTTTCGCTTATAGACAAACAAACAAAATTATGTGTAAAGAAATATATATATATATACACACACATTAAACGTCTAATTATTTTCTACAACATAACTGATCTCGAAATGGCGAGTTCAGTTAGAATCCATTCAATACCGCCCGGCATGGCCAAGCGTGTTAAGGCGTGCGACTCGTAATCTGAGGGTCGCGGGCTCGCATCCCGGTCGCGCCAAACATGCTCGCCCTTTCAGCCGTGGGGGCGTTATAATGTGCCAATCCCACTATTCGTTGGTGAAAGAGTAGTCCACGAGTTGGCGGTGAGTGGTGATGACTAGCTGCCTTCCCTCTAGTCTTACACTGCTAAATTAGGAACGGCTCGGTGCAGTGTGCTGACAACCTACTCACTTAAATACTTGTTGAAGAATCCGCAAGCAATTGCGGCCCTATGTTCCTAGATGGAATCTAATGGTGATAACTAACTAATAAATATTATATTTTTGTTGCATTAGGTGATAAGTAACGTTTCTTCTGTGGAACAGCGGGTACGTTTACCGCCTTCCAACACTAAAACCAAGGGGTCTGTCTGTTCTGCATAGTAGACACATCAGAGAGTTTATTATAGCTTTATTCTAAAATAAACTATCACTGACATAAATGAGACTTATGATAAGCGTTAAAAATTCCTAACTTTTCTTAATTTTAATCTAGACAAGCAATGTATTTTTAGATTATTTTCTTTATACTAGGTAGGTTTAGGCATTCGACTCGTAATCCGAGGGTCTCGGGTTCGAATCCCCGTCGCACCAAACATGCTCGCCCTATCAGCCGTGGGGATGTTATAATTATACGGTCAATCACACTATTCGTTGTTAAAAGAGTAGCCCAAGAGTTGACGGTAGGTGATAATGAGTAGCTTCCTTCCCTCTACTGGTCTTACACTGCAAAATTAGGGACGGATAACGAAGACATCCCTCGTGTGGCTTTGCGCGAAATTCAAAAACGATCAAATAATAAACTTATGTGAAAAAAATATGTTTTTGTGATGCCCGAACGACGACGTATTGCAGGTTTATTGGATCATAAACGTAATATAATATTTGTGTGTGTTTTTCTTTTAGCAAAGCCACAAAGGCTATCTGCTCAGCCCACCCAGGGGAATCGAACCCTGATTTTAGCGTTGTAAATCCGGAGACATACCGCTGTACTAGCGGGGGCATAATATTTGTGACGAGAAATAATACTGCAAATGGATTCGTGAAAGCGTCTCCATTGAAACGTACCTTTGATACATTAATTAATAAATTATAATATATACATACACAGAAACGAAATAGATACCTTATAACCCTATATTATAGGATTTCATTTCTACCAAGACTTCTTGAACCTACGTGTTTTTTTAATATCGTGAATATTCATTCACACAATATATTTAGATTCTCTAAGCATATCTTAAGAGATTTATTTGTTCGCATTTACTCAATATTAATCTGTTTCTTTGTATAAATTCTGTTCTCACATTTGCTTTTATACTTCGCTCTGATGTGGCCGGGTGTGACCTAGTCATCAGCGTATCAGTTTGCATGTAGAAAGGTTCAAAGTTCGAGAAGTTGTGCCGTTGACCAAGCTCCACACTTATTTTAGCTGTAAGTACGTTACAAAAGTGACAGTCAGTCCCATTGTGCATTCTAATAAATCGCACGTAACCTTCGTAGCAACTTTCACTCCTGAGTTTCTTTATTCTGGTCAGTTATTAAAATTCCCCTTGAAAAATTATACTCACACACCTGGATCAACAACGCAAACAATAATAAATCTCAAGATACAACAAACTACAAAACCTTTTACTGCTGCATACCATACGTTCGCGACATCAGCAAAAAAATGCTAACATTTGGTAAAAACTTACGACAAAACATAACATTCCAGTAAACACCAAATTTATTGATAAACAAGGTACAAAACTAAAGCCCATACTATATAAAAACTACGCGACAAACACAACACCAAGATTACTTATAAAATACAATGCAACAACTGCCATGTCTTCTATATTGGAGAAACAAGCAGAAAAATGGAAACTGGATTCAAAAAAAAAAAAAAACACTTCCACATGTTTCCGAACACTGCAAATCAAATAAACACAATATAACCATAGAAAACTCTCAGATACTAAGTAGGGAAATGAATATAAAGAATCGCAAAATCAAAGAAACCCTACGTATACACCAACTAAACCAATATAAAAAAAAAACAGCTTTATACTTACACTAATTAATAACCTAACATCCAACTGCAACGCCCCCTACAATCCCGTACCCGTTTATACCCGAATTTGTATGTTTCTTTCTACGCTAACTTCTCGCACATTATTTAACCAAGCACCACCAAACTTAGCATGGTGACTCTTACGGTCTCCAGAAGTAACACGAAGGAGGAAAATTCCCACCAAGTTTCCCACAAAAACTATTTTTTTTGGTTTGAATTAAGTTTTTATGTTCGTGTTTCGTTCCTTATGGTAAAACTCAACAATATACATCATTGTTTAGCAACAAAGCTATCACGACATTGTTGTTAGGCCAACAATGTTGGTTGTGTTGAACGTGTAATGTACACGTTAATTTTGAAGTATTTTAATTTCTCTGTTTTTAAGACCTTTAGTAGTATAAAAACAAAGGGATAAATACAAAACTTCTTAGTTTAGTGTTGGAAAGTTTCCAATCAACCATTCAAAGAACTACATTATTATTCCTGACAACTAGGGAAACTTAAGAATGCAGAAGAGCTAAAGGAAAAAAAAAATATTCCTTAATATTTGTCAAAATTATTAATGGTTGTATGAAAGAGAAATCCTTGAACCTCATAATGATACTGTTACTGGCATAAACGATCAATTATTACAAAATTTTCCTGTCAGTGCTCCAGTTACAGATGATACTGTAAGTTACTCAGTTTAATTCTTAAGTTCTCTTGAACCACCAAAGATGCCAAGACACATTCTGATGTTAAAAGTTGGTTCATTAATAATGTTGCAGAGAAATCTCTATGCTCTAAAATTATGTAATTTCACGAGATAGTTATTAAGACTTTACTGCCACGTGTTATTGAAGCAACAATTACAACTAGTCATGTCAAAGGTGAAGATTTTTTCACTTCAAGAATTCCTTCACTACAAAGCGTTTACCTCTTTAAATTTAGAAGGCTCCAGTTCCTAGTTACAGTTTGTTTTGCAGTGGCAATTAATAATCCACAAAGCCAAAGTTTAAAGAGTACTCGATTGTTTTTAAAGCAGTTTTGTTACTCACGTGGTAATTTCTATGTAGGATGTTCAAAAGTTGAAACTCATCAAAGCCTCTTTATATATTGTCAGAAGAAGAAGCAACAGGCAGTGTGATATACCAAAAGCTACAAGTTGTATTGTTTAACTTTTGTTTTGAAAATAATATGTTTAAATAAAGATTAAAATGTTATTAAAATTGACTTTTTTAAATAAATGTTTTAACAGTAATTTAATTTTGTTTTTAAACATCAATTTCAAGCGATTTGGACACTTGTGCAAGGAACAGGTAATTCAACTAATTATTTGTAAAGTAACAACAATTTTATTGTCCTAGTTTTAATTTGCAGATGAAAACTTAAGTTGGGTTCTCCATCATCTACAAGGCCAGCAGTAAATATATACTCTTCAAAAAAAGAAACGCAAAAGGCAAAATATGATACAAATTGTTAACAAGTTTATTCCGGGTAGTTCTGTATGACATGTGTGAAACTTTGCACATTCACTGCTGAACATCCAAAGTCTGCAAAGGCGAAGTCCACGCTCACTAGTTGAAGTTTAACGTCACTCAACGTCAATAACGAGTATGCTCCCCGTGAGCATCAATAACTGCTTGGCATCTCCTGCCCAAGGAAGCGATGAGATGACAAATCACATCCTGTGGAATGGCTGTTCACTCAGCCTGCAAAGTTGCTGCAAGCTGAGGTAGAGTCTGCGGTTGAGGTTGTCGCCGTCGCAGACGTCGGTCCAACTCGTCCCAAAGATGTTCGATGGGGTTTAAATCTGGTGATCTGGAGGGCCAGGGAAGAACGTTGATGTTGTGGTGTCTCAAGAAGACAGTGGTGAGTCGGGCTGTGTCAAGACGGTCGTTGTCATGTTGAAAACGTCGTTGACGTTCATCATGATGGGTTGCACATGGGGCCTAAGAATCTCGTCGACGTATCGTTGAGCCGTAAGATTCTCTCGAATGTGCAAAAAGTCTGTTCTGACTTTGCAGATGATGGCAGCCCACATCATGACGCTGCCACCACCAAATCTGTCAACATCCTGCACACAGTTTGCTGCAAAACGTTCACCTCGGCGACGGTAAACACGGGTCCTTCCATCCTGCCTACGAAGCATAAAACGTGATTCATCGCTGAACCAAACATGCCTCCATCGTCGATGAGGCCATACCCGATGTGCCCGAGTCCACTGCAGCCGTGCTTGACGATGTTGCTGGGTGAGGATGACGCCTCTGACTGGAAGTCGAGGTCGGATTCCTGCATCTCGTAGACGGTTGCGTACGGTCTGATCGGAAATCCTGCGCAGTCCTGGTATGATTGAGGCAGTAGATGTCGCAGTGGTGGTCCTATCCCGAAGGTGACGTAACCGGATGTAGCGATCTTGTGCGGGCGTGGTCACAGGAGGTCTGCCAGATCGTGGACGGTCACGAGTTGATCCATGTTGTTGGTGACGATTCCATAGCCTTGTGATGGTACTTGGGTGGACATTCACAGCTCTGGCAACATCTGATCGAGATTTGCTTGCTTCCAAGCGACCAATGGCGTTGTTGCGTTGTGCTTCAATCAGTCTTGGCGTAACTGTATTGCGTGTCGGTGGCTTAACACTGAGCTATGGAAACCGAGAACCCGTCACTTTATAGGATTTTGTACATGTTGCACTTGCAGAACATGCAGATCTCTCAAACAAATTTAGTGGGCACGCATGCGTTTTGGCGAAAAATCAGATGTTTTCCTCCGTTTTCAAAGTGCACAACTTTTATTGTCATTTTGGTCTGACAATCAGTGCCTTAACACGTGTAACATCACATACTCTGAGCCTGTAACGTTATCACATATATTTCTCTTTAAAATAAAACAAATATTCCTTTTGCGTTTCTTGTTTTGAAGAGTATATTTACTCACAATGTAGTGACAGTACCGTATAACAGTTTGTCATTATTTTGCAGTTAATATTTGAAACTTATAATTTATAACTGAAATTTAAGTTTTATTGTTAAAAAGGATTTCAATTTATTGCTTATTGCTGGAACGTTCACAGCCATTCATGTACAAATTTTAAATTAGACGTGTAGCGTCAAATCTAGTGAAACAGAAAAAAAGTATATTCCTGACATTAATAAAATAATCTTCTAATTTCCTTTTATTATTGTTTGATATCACACCACACTCATATTGTTTGGTATCACACCACACTATAATTGTTTGATATCACACCACACTATTATTGTTTGATATCACACCATACTCTTATTGTTTGATATCACACCACACTCTTATTGTTTGATATCACACCATAATATAATTGTTTGATATCACACCACACTATTATTGTTTGATATCACACCATACTCTTATTGTTTGATATCACACCATACTCTTATTGTTTGATATCACACCACACTCTTATTGTTTGATATCACACCATAATATAATTGTTTGATATCACACCACACTATTATTGTTTGATATCACACCATACTCTTATTGTTTGATATCACACCACACTCTTATTGTTTGATATCACACCACACTCTTATTGTTTGATATCACACCACACTATTATTGTTTGATATCACACCATACTCTTATTGTTTGATATCACACCATACTCTTATTGTTTGATATCACACCACACTCTTATTGTTTGATATCACACCATACTATTATTGTTTGATATCACACCACACTATTATTGTTTGATATCACACCATACTCTTATTGTTTGATATCACACCATACTCTTATTGTTTGATATCACACCACACTATTATTGTTTGATATCACACCACACTATTATTGTTTGATATCACACCATACTCTTATTGTTTGATATCACACCATACTCTTATTGTTTGATATCACACCACACTCTTATTGTTTGATATCACACCATAATATAATTGTTTGATATCACACCATACTCTTATTGTTTGATATCACACCATACTCTTATTGTTTGATATCACACCATACTCTTATTGTTTGATATCACACCACACTCTTATTGTTTGATATCACACCATAATATAATTGTTTGATATCACACCACACTATTATTGTTTGATATCACACCATACTCTTATTGTTTGATATCACACCACACTCTTATTGTTTGATATCACACCATAATATAATTGTTTGATATCACACCACACTATTATTGTTTGATATCACACCATACTCTTATTGTTTGATATCACACCATACTCTTATTGTTTGATATCACACCACACTCTTATTGTTTGATATCACACCACACTATTATTGTTTGATATCACACCATACTCTTATTGTTTGATATCACACCATACTCTTATTGTTTGATATCACACCACACTCTTATTGTTTGATATCACACCATAATATAATTGTTTGATATCACACCACACTATTATTGTATGATATCTCGCCACAATATTATTGTTTGATATCACACCACACTATTATTGTATGATATCACACCATACTATTATTGTTTGATATCACACCACACTCTTATTGTTTGATATTACACCACACTCTTATTGTTTGATATCACACCACACTCTTATTGTTTGATATCACGCCACACTCTTATTGTTTGATATTACACCACACTGTTATTGTTTGTGATATCATACCACACTCTTATTGTTTGATATCACGCCACACTATTATTGTTTGATATCACACCATACTCTTATTGTTTAATATCACACCACACTCTTATTGTTTGATATCACACCACACTATTATTGTATGATATCACACCACACTCTTATTGTTTGATATCACACAACACTATTATTGTATGATATCACACCACACTCTTATTGTTTGATATCACACCATAATATAATTGTTTGATATCACACCATACTCTTATTGTTTGATATCTCGCCATAATATAATTGTTTGATATCACACCACACTATTATTGTATGATATCACACCACACTCTTATTGTTTGATATCACACAACACTGTTTCCACTATCCGCAAATATCTTCTATTTGTAAAGGGTCAGCAGAAGTCTGAAGACTTAAAGCTATAAAATCTATCTTTCGACTCCCTGCAGTGGACACAGCAGATAGCTCAACGTTGCTTTCCTCTAAAACAAACAAAGCCTGTCCAATAATTATAGCGTTAATCTCATTCAGACACACATCGTATCATGCATAGTGGTTTGATTTTGGCCTGTTGCTATGCAGCATAATTTTTATTGTAATAGCACTAAGATCATTGGTTTCCTGCCCCTTTTTATATGCTATGCAAAGCACATCGTCCTTACCCTAGCGACAAATAGAGATGAATAAACCAAAGCCCCAAAATTGAATGGAAGATTTAGCTAGTGATTTAACTGTATGTCTGGTAATATGATGGATGCCTCGTCTTCATCTCATAGCTATCCAGCCTGTGTACATATGGTATTTCCCCGTGGTATAGTGGTATGTGTATGGTAACCTACATACTTTTTGAAATTGTTCTCAGTTGTTTCGTAGTTTAGCTTACCGTTATGTTTATAAAATTCATCCGTTATACATCCTTTGTAGAAACAACTTAAGTATGTTTTTACGTTTTTTGAAACGTTTCATCACCAACAGGGGGATAGCACAACACCAGGTATTTGTTACAGGCATTTAAATAGAAATATACTCTGTCCAGTGGAAAGACAAACAGTATTTCCTTATGTCACAGGCCAGATACCGTTTGTACAAAGTTCGACATTTTATTTCTAATATATTTATAAAGTTTCCTAAAATTCGCATTTGCTCCCCCCACCAGTGGCTCAGTAGTAACGCCGCAGGAGTGTAACACTAAAAATCGAGTTTCGATACCCGTAATGGACAGTCCACATTTTGCTCATTGTGTACGTTTGTGCTTAACAACAACTGAACCAAACTATTAAAAGTTTGTGTTTTCACATATATAACTACATCCTGTTAAACGCAAGTCAACCTGGTTTCTATGTTTATTGTTTTTATTTTAAATTTAGCTTTTATTTGCATTTTTACAGTTTTCTGATGTCTCTTATCAAAAATTAATAAAAGTGTTAGTTTTGACATTCATTAAATAATTTATAACCAAAACATGAGGCTGTTCCAAATATAACGCAGCGTATTTTGCTAAAACATTTTCCCGAGAATGGTTGAATTGTTTAGCTGAAAATAATGTTTGAAACATCTGTCGTTTTGGACTTTTACCTGACATCCATGTTCACATATTGACAATATTACTGCAGGCTGACCTAAATCGTTAAATTGTGTGAAGTTTAGAAACGTAGATGGAAAGCAGGTGGAGTTGATGTTAACCTTTATTATTTCCTTTCCAAACATATAAGTTAATCTGAGTGAACTCTTATTTTTAACATGCAAAAATAATGAAAAGTTTAATAAAATGTCTCCATTAAGTGAATTTTATTACAACGTTATTCAAGCACATTTAACGAACCATTGAAATGTGTCATAAAAGGTCATTTATAGAAATAAAAAAAAAATTATTTCAAAGAAATTTGAGAACTCTAAACTTTTCATTTCAGAACTTTTGTTTGTTTTTTTCATAAATACGTCCCTGAATGAGAAAGCGACAAGTCTATAATAAAACAATGCTAAAATCCGTGGTTCACAGAAGGTGACCCGGCATGGCCAGGTAGATAAAGGCACTCGACTCGTAATCTGAGGGTCGCGGGTTCGAATCCCCGTCACATCAAACATGCTCGCCCTTTCAGCCGTGAAGGCGTTATAAAGTTACGGTCAATCCCACTATTTGTTGGTAAAAGAGTAGTCCAAGAGTTGGTGGTGGGTGGTGAAGACTAGTTGCCTTCTCCGTAGTCTTACACTACAAAATTAGGGACGGCTAGCGCAGATAGCCCTCGTGTAGCTTTGCGCGAAATTCAAAACGAACCAAACAACAGAAGGTAACCTAATGTGGCTTGGCTCTAAAGGAAACTTTTAAAGTTTAGAACCTTAATTAAAGCTTATGTTCCATGGGTCATAGTACTACTGCCAAATGTTTTCAAAACATTTAAATGGAGGTTATTCTAAAACTGACCTGACGTCAAATTATACACATGACTGAAAAAAATCGCGAATTTCTCAAAACAAGTTTTTTTATCGTTACAAATAACTCAGTTCCAAGCTATTCATGGCTGAATACAAAGCTGTCTTATTTTGAGAATCTGAATAAATTTATTTCCTATTTTGAATAGTTATATTGTAATGTGTATTTTATTTTGTAATTTTCCGAATTCTCCTGATACAGACGTTAATCTGTATTATTTGTTTGTTTATTTTTGAATTTCGCGCAAAACTACGCGAGAGTTATCTGTGCTAGCCATTCCTAATTTAGCAGTGTAAGACTAGAAGGAAAGCGGCTATTACCGTCAATTACCGTCATATCATAACACAATTAGGGCTGAAAGGGCGAACATGTTTGGTGTGAAGAGGATTCGAACCCGCGACCTCGGGTTACGAGTCGAGTGCCTTAATCACCTGGCCATGCCGAGCACCTGTAGCAAATCTCAGAAAGATTGACAGTTTGTTGTGTGAATGATAATAATAATTCTATTCAGAATTAGACTTTATTTAAAATAATTAAACTTATTTATCTTATCAATCTGCCCTTTCAGCCGTGGGGGCGTTATAATGTTACAGTCAATCCCACTATTCGTTGGTAAAAGAGTACTCCAAGAGTTGGCTGTAGGTTGTGATAAGTATCTGCCTTCCCTCTTATCTTACACTGCTAAATTAGGGACGGCTAACGCAGATAGCCCTCAAATAGCTTTGGGCCAAATTCAAAAAGCAAACAAAACAAACATTAATCTAGAAACGACAAATTAGCTTTCAATGACGTAAGTAAGTTATTACATTTAGCTGTAATTTTAAAACAACCGGTCATATTTCATACTATGTGCTTCAGGAAACACTGAGTTACCGAGGAAAACACTTTCTTCGTAAACATTAAATAAATAATTTGACAACGCTAGAAACCTGGTTTCAATACCTGTGGTGGACAGAGCACAGATGCCATATTGTGTAGATTTCTGCTTAACCTCAAACAAACAGTAACTCTAATAAGTTTAACTAATGTATCAAATAAATTGTAAAGTAATTTTACTCGCTATGCTGTAGACATAAAGATCACATAAATGGCCTATTAATTTTACTTGTGGTATATTTAACAAGTAGTTCAGATTAATAATTACTAATTTTGCCCAATGTGCTGTAACCATAGGGATCAAATTAGAAGACTATCTTCGCTGGTCGATCCTGATTTAGAAGTGATAGAGTAGAAGGAAGGCAGCTAGTCAACATCACTCGTCACCAATTCTCAGACTACTTTTAAGCATCAAGTATTAGCTCTCACTCATTTCGCGCTTTGATATCACTAACACTCTGCCTGTTGCGCTTGTTTAAAACTATTGGCATCAAGTACATTAATAGCAAAACTGGGTAACTGTTCTAAAAAAACGTAAACTCGATTCATCAGTAACGCCAGTAGTGAAGTTCCTTATTGAACTTTTTTTTTTTTGTTCGTCACTTGTGTAAAATGCTTTTGTACTCATATAAACTAATATCCGACAGAAAAGTCTAAATTACCCATGGCTGTTTTCCAAAGAATAAACACTGCTAAATTTGGGGCGACTAACGCAGATAGCCTACGTATAGTTTTTCGCGGAATTCAAAAACAAACAATTTTTTTTTAAATTTCGCGCAAAGCTACACAAGGGCCATCTGCGTTAACCGTCCCTAATTTAGCAATGTAAGACTAGAGGGAAGCCAGCTAGTCATCACCACCTACTCTTTTACCAACGAATAGCGGAATTGACTGTCACATAATAACGCTTCCACAGCTGAAATGGCGAGTATGTTTGGTGTGACTGGAATTCGAACCCGTGACCCTAGGATTACGAGTCGAGTGCCTTAACCACCTGGCCATGCCGGGCCTCAAACAAACACAATCGAATAGTTTGTCTTAGAAAAGTCTTATGAGACCATACAGAAACGTGTTCGACACTCCAGTCGTAGCAACTAGCCTCTGGAAGCTCTAATCATAAACAAAAGTAAACTTGTTTTGTTTTGAAATATAGAATAAATTATCAATTAATTTTTAAATCAGTCAAAATCAAATTTTGCATGTTAAAAAAACTAAAGGGTTAGATGTTGTTTTCAACTGAGATTGATATCCGTAGATATCCGAACTCAACATTTTAACGTTGTAAAGCCACGAACACAACATTGATCCACCAAGGAACAACATTTTTATGTTTTATATTTTTATTATTTAAACACTATAATACTGTAAATAGATAAAATAAAATTTTTATTAACGTCTAACGATTTTATTTTGTAGAACCATTACGTTGGCAAACGTTCACTCACTCAGCGGCTAATCTGGCAGCTCATAACACTAAAATTCTGGTTTTGATACTCCTGGTTGTCGTAGACAGATAGCTCACTGTGTAGCTCTATGCTTTACAAAATATAAAGAAACAAGACATTCATTTCGGATTGTATTAAAAGATATCTAAAATAAGTAGAGCTTCAAATGTATACACGATAAACATTCTGCAAAAACTGGAATGTAGATTTTATCCCCTTTTCCTTCCTTCAAACGTACAAAAAAACAAAGCTTTAGATATGGTTAATATCCAGGAAATGATATACACAAACAAAATACAACATAATAATTGAGTGGCTTGACAATAAAGACTGTCGTCTGGGATAACATTTACACCTTCAAGTATTTTCTTCTTTTTTTTCTGTCGAACTTAAAACGTTTTAAAATTTTCATTAGAACATTTGATGGAAATAATCAAGTTATATATACCGTATGTAGTCTTGTGCATAAAACGCTCGACTACAAGTATATGGTCCTAGGTTCGTATCTCTATCACCTAACATATTTGCTCCTTCAGTTGTAGGGACGTTATTTGTAACGATCAATCCCACTGTTCTTTGGTAAATGAGTAACCCAAAAGTTGGTGGTGGGTAGTGTTGACTAATTTACCTTCCCTCTAGTCCATCACTGCTTAATTAAAGATGGCTAGGTAAGTGGCCTTCCTATATTTTTACCAAAATTTTAAGACCAACTAAACATGTATATGTTTTTTAACACCTTCCATAAAACTGTCATGGAAAGATATTTATTTAGTCTACCTTATTATTTTGTAATATTAATGTTTCTAGTGTCTTAGATCAATCATACCGCTTAATAAATTATATAAACATTCTCTATCATCACCAAGTTTCATAATATTTGTTACCAGTCTATAGTTTGTTTTTTAGTACACTTATTATAATTAAATAAATAAAAGTTGCCCATAAATATTATATTGACTCTATTTTTTAGATTAGTAGCTGGAATGGGAACCTGAGGGTCTATGGTTCACGTCTGATTACCAATTAACCTCTCTCTACTCCTTATAAAATTACAGAAACTGTTTGTTCATGCCTTCTCTCTCCCTGCTGCTAGTACAGCGGTAAGTCTACGGATTTACAACACCAAAATCAGAGATTCAATCCCCCTCGGTGGGCTCAGCAGATAGTTTCATGTGACTTTGCCATAAGAAAAGAACTCACATAAACGCTTTCTTTCTTGTCCATCAGATCAAAATTAGGGATGGTTAGTATATAGATTTACGTTAATATTTTCATATATACCTCTCTTACTAAAGTACCTTTCACCTATTCCCTAGTATTGTTTATAAACCGGTTTCATTTCCCTGTCCTATGTGCAACGATTTCTGTTTTAGTCTTCCTATCTCAATATTGTTTACGCTTTTTATCTTTTTGGCAGTAAAATGAAAGTAGCTGTCTTATGGTCTTTATATAGAGTACCAGTATTTTATAATTTTTATGAGATAGCGGTAAGTTTATGGCTTCACAAGGTTAAAATCCGAAGTTTAATTCCCTGCAGATAGCTCAGTGTTGTTTTTTTTTCAAAACAACCAATCAGTTACGTGATTCTACATAAAATACCTGTTGTTGTTTTTTAATGTTAAGACATCATGGTATTTTCAAAGCATTCATATATAACCGACTTGGCATGGCCAGATGGTTAGGGCGCTTGACTAGCTATCCGATGGTCACGAGTTCGAATTACCGTCACACCAAACATGCTCGCCCTTTCAGTTTTGTGGTGTTATAATGTGACGGTGAATCCCACTATTCTTTAATGAGTAGCAGAAGAGTTGGCGGTGGGTGGTGATGACTAGCTTCCCTCAACTCTTACACTGTTGAAATAAGGACAGCTAGCGTAAATGACCCTCGTGAAGCTAAGTGCGAAATTCAAAACAAACAAGTACAAATTCAGTCACAGTATTAGTACAACAACTCCACCGTAGAACACAACTTAGTGTTCTGGATTCGAGACGAAGTTAGGCGCGTACGAAGAAATGTGTAATTAAAAGATCAGCCGGGTCTCGTAACTGCCGTGATAAAAAAAAAAGAAGGGGAGGGGGGATGAGATTATTCTCATCAGGGCAAAGGTGAGCGCTGCCAGTAAAAACACTAAAGTCGAGACAAGGAAAACGCATTAACCAGCACAATGGCGAAGCTATGTAGGATTTAATTTCCAGAACAATGTTTAGTAATAAGACGAGGGCTAGCACGAAACCTTAGTAAAGTAAAATACCGGAATCGTGATCTTCCAAAAGTCTGTACAGGGTTTTAGAAGTGATATACGTTAGTTAAAAAAACAAAAAAACTTGTAGAGCTAACTCTTTCAATAAAAGAAAACTGTAATCCGCATAAATATCTTCTAAAAGGTAACAATGAGCACAATAAACCCAGCTTTGTTTGCAGATCTGAACTACATCGCCTAGCAGTATAATATTTACCTATCGCCACCATTTCTATTTTGTTGTTCTTTATTGGCTTTTTCTTCGTTTAGAATTAAAACTAGGAAAGTTAGTATAATTCTCTATACGTCCTCAAGCCGTGACCTTACCGTTAATTCCACTTTGCCAGAATTGAGTTTATAGCAAATTCTATGCCAGCAACAATTGTACCTTCAAGAATAGTACGCGAATGCCCCAGTTTCCCATTCCCTAACCCTGTGAGTCTTAACGTTGTTTTATACCTTTGAAGTATAGCTAGTATTGTAAAGTAAACGCTCAACTTTCGCCGTGGGCAAAGTGCAGATAGGGCGTTTCGCTTATAGACAAACAAACAAAATTATGTGTAAAGAAATATATATATATATACACACACATTAAACGTCTAATTATTTTCTACAACATAACTGATCTCGAAATGGCGAGTTCAGTTAGAATCCATTCAATACCGCCCGGCATGGCCAAGCGTGTTAAGGCGTGCGACTCGTAATCTGAGGGTCGCAGGCTCGCATCCCGGTCGCGCCAAACATGCTCGCCCTTTCAGCCGTGGGGGCTTTATAATGTGACGGTCAATCCCACTATTCGTTGGTGAAAGAGTAGCCCAAGAGTTGGCGGTGGGTGGTGATGACTAGTTGCCTTCCCCGTAGTCTAACACTACAAAATTAGAAACGGCTAGCACAGATAGCCCTCGAGTAGCTTTGTGCGAAATTCCAAAACAAACAAACCATTCAATACCACGACATATTTCCCAGCTGCATTATAACAATGGCAACCAATCCGTGGTAGATTCTGCTACCTGGCTGCCTTCTTTATGTTTAAAAATTCACATTTACAAAAGCTTGTTTGTTTGTCAGACTAGAAGGAAGACACCTTGCCATCAGCACCCACTGTCAACTCTTGGGATACTCTTTTACTTCAATTATTTTTATCTTGTTAACAATGAGTGGAGGTATTACACATTCATTTCAAGGCGCATGTGTTATAAAGATAAACCTTCTCACTCATAATGCATTAAAATACCTGTAATTTTTATGTTTCTCCTTTGGATTATAAATCATCTACTATTACACCAAGTTAATGTTTTCCTTATAGTACCTTTATGTGTAGAAACTTTGTGGTTTTAGTTTGATAAAATCATTTCATTATAATATATTATTACCTCGCACGTTTGTTTTGTGCCTTCGACTCCAGCCCTGTTTGAGAAAATGGGGCTCAGCACGTGTTAATAATTATTAAGGTAAAAAAAGGTTTTTAAGTATCATCTGAAAGCTTGTAGCAATGAAGATTAATGAGTTCAAACAAAAATACATATTTACTTATATATAACATACTACTTCGAGCAGTTGGAATACCTTTACATAAATTATAGCGCAGATGTCCTCTGAATGTCATTAATGACTAAAATAATCATTATGTTTATTTTTAGAACATCACGTTAGCTATCCCTAATTTAGTAGTGTAAGACAAGAGGAAAGGCAGCTAGTGATAACCATCTCCTATCAACTCTAGGGTTACACATTTAACAACGAATAGTGGGATTGACCGTCACATAACGCCCCAATGGCTGAATGGGCGAACATGTTTGGTGTGACGACGATTCAAACCCGCGACTCTCAGATTACGAGTCGAGTGCCTTAAGCACCTGGCCGTGTGGGCCCTAAATGATTATAAAATCACGACTCTTACAAAACGATAAACATAAAATAAATGTCATCTGACCAACGTCTGCGGACTTACAGCACAAAAAAAACGAATCTCGATACCCATGGTGGACAGAGTAGAAAACAGATAGTTCGTTGTGCTTAACTTCAAACAGACAATGATTAATGTGATGTTTATGAATTATGTTTATTCTCATTAAAAATAAAGTGTCAACTACATCTACCTTCTATGAGTAAAAATATTTGCCATGAAACTTCCTTATTTTAATTATAATTTCTTATTTTTAAGCAACGTTTTCTATTCTCTTTCACTGTTTAATATTTGTATTACTATTTTTTGTAATTATTACACCAATTTTTGTCAAATCTTCTAGTTTTGCAATATTTTCAATTTTCCATTGCATTTTTTATTTCCTTTATAACTTCATGTTTTTCGATATCTCTTATCTGTCAAACGAAATTTTTATTTCCATTACTATTACTACCCCTCCTTCATGTTCAATATTCTATTTTTAACGGATTTACAATACTAAAATCAGGAGCTTGATTCTCCTCGTTGGACTGAGCAAATAACCAGATGTGGCTTTGCTGTAAGAAAACACATACCTTTTCAGCTCTTTCAATTCACAATGGTATTTCCCTTTTCTGTTGACGTTTTTGGTTTGTTTTGTTTTGAATTTCGCACAAAGCTACACGAGGGCACTTTGCGCTAACCGTTTCTAATTTAGTAGCGTAAGACTAGAGGGAAGGCAGCTAATCACCACCACCCACCACCAACTCTTGGACTACTCTTTTGCCCAAGAGTTGGCGGTAGGTGGTGATGACTAGCTGCCTTCCTTCTAGTTTTACACTGCTAAATTAGGAACAGCTAGCGCAGATAGCCTTAGAGTAGCTTTGGGCAAAATTCAAAACAAAAACAAACAAACCATGTGAGTATGAAATTTGAGAACTTACTCAAATTGAGAAACTAATACAATCTTTAACTCTCCACTATATCTATTTAGTTTTGCTTTGTCGTCTATTAAATGTTTTCTTCTTTTTTCATTATTATTATAGGTTTCCAGTTATTAAGTTTATTTTACATTTTGTTTTTTAATCAATATTGACATTATCTGTCTTTGCTGTCGTCGCTTTCTGTTATTTTCTATCGTTTCTAGACAACGGAAGCAAAAAGTCTTTAAGAAATGGCTTATTTTTTTGAAATTAAGCACAAATCTGCACAAAGGACTATTTGTGTTGTGCCCACTACGGATATCGAAATCCGGTTTCTAGCGCTGTGCCACTGGAGGGCGAAAGAAATTGGAATTAGATCTTATTTAAGTCTTTTTATCTCCCCTACACATCTTAATATTTTGTTTGTTTGTTTATTTGAATTTAGAGCAAAGCTACACGAGGGCTATCTGCGTTAGCCGTCCTTAATTTAGCAGTGTAAGACTAAAGGGAAGGCAGCTAGTCATCACCACCCACCGCCAACTCTTGGGCTACTCTTTTACCAACGAATAGTGGGATTTACCGTCACATTATAACGCCCGCACGGCTGAAAGGGCGAGCATGATTTATGCTACCGGGATTCGAACCCCTGACCCTAATATTGCGATTCGAACGCCTTAACCCACCTGGACATGCCGGGCCTACGTCCTAATATAAAAGAGCTCGAGTACACCGCCGGACAGTTTATAATCATAGTACTACAGATTACCATCATTGAACCAATTAGCTCTGAGTGACTGTGTTAATACACAGACGCACACACTCGAATACATAATGGATCTTCTTTATAGTAAGATATTACTATATTATCCTTTCAGCTAGTCCTATAGATGTGACTTCTTTACTACAGTTCCTTAGTTTCGCTACGTATTGGATTTGCATCTAATAGTTTGTTCACAATAACCGTTGGTATTCTCATTCTTATAATAATTTGCTTAATTTCATTGTGTTATTTGTATTTTACCACTTATCAAGTCAACATTTTATTATTATTAATAAACATTTGTTGCAATATTATTTTCCTTATTTCAACTCTATATTCGAGTAACGTGTGTCAGAAACAATTAACAAATATTTGGTATCAAACTGTTGGTGCCGAATAATCGATTTTCATCAGTTTGTTCCCATTGTTTGAAACACTATACAAACGATTTATACATATATAATAGTTCAACGCTAATTTATGTAATCCTACAAAGTGGACAGTGGTCTAAAAGTTGCAATTTTTAGTCCTTTTGCATCACTATTTGTTTTTAGGTATGTTTATGCGAATGGTCGTAAATAGGTTCGCTTGTCATGCATTGTTGAGCAGCGTATATTTTGGGTGCCAATGACTAGTGTTTTATGTGTTTAAAAGAAATAATGATTTGGTCCATCTTTTTTTTACATACTTGGTTTCATTAAACCTCATAGATTATAATGTTTAAAATTATTTAGACCACATGTTTATTCATAATTTATACTTAAAAAGAAAGTTCTATGTTGGTATATTTGTTGATTATTGATTTGTTGATGTTATTCGTTATAGATGTAGGTTTCCAATTTATATATTTATTGTTTTAAGTAGTTCTAGCCATTGATTACGTAGAATTAATTAATATATAAGTTACACTCGACTATCAATCTATTTGGTTAACACATATATCATCAGGAGTTCTTAAGAACCACTGTGTCCTATTTTCACTGGTCTCTTCTTTCCCTTGTCGTTTCCTCATTTACATTACTACTTCATATTATTCATAATCATTTATCACTTGCTACTGACTAATTTCTATTTGTTTTTCCCTATTTGCAAAGAAAACTTATTTGTTATTTCTTCTTTTCCTTTCTATCGATCGTTCGTATTAGGCTTCTCTTACATTAAGAAATATATTTTTTTCGTAATCCATTATTTTATTGCAGAGCATCTGTTTGATTAAGTACATCCTCTTCAAAAGCTTCTCATCTGTTTACTACACGACTGTGTAGAGAAGTGTTTTTGTTTGAACAGGAAATGTCATGCGGAAAATAAAGATCTTCGTATCCGTCATCGCTTTGGAAATCGGAAATTAAATGCCCTTATACTTCAGCAACGTCGAACCTCTTCGATGTTAAAAACGAACTTTGAAGAGTCACACAACAGAGTCAAAATATTAATATATTTTACCTCGTTTTCTTTTATTGTAACAGTAATGGTAATGAGATTACATGAAACGAATTAAAACTAGCGATGCACGTTCAAGTTATGTGCAGTGCACCAAACCACCTGCACACTATCTTTGCAAGGGTTATTTCACTGTTGTCGCAAGACAATACTTACAAAAACTCACATAATGGTAAGAAAAACGTCATGTTTGTTACAGTGACTTGCCTAAAAGATTACATATGAGAGAATAACGTTATAGGCCTCGCAGTAAATAACAAGCAACGTGTTTAATCCGTTTCTACCTCACTGCCCAACAGCGTAGTAGGTGCGAACTGGAAGCTAGAGTATTCTTCAACAATGAACTCTCCCGTTCCTAAACGCCACTTACTTGTAACCGTATTTTCTTACCAAAAGTGTCTTGTAATAATTTAGATTACACAGGTCAACAAATTTTTTCGAAATCTCAGTTGCATAAGATTTTTTTACTCATTCTTACCCTTTGTGACCTGCTAAATTCAAATATGAAAACGGTTCAGCTCTACATGCTCTAGTTTTAATGCAATTTTAAGTTTTTCATTCTAGCCTTTTGTGGTTAAATGAACACGTTTCCTGCGATGCCTATATTGGCAAACCGGCAACTGCTGCGATGCTCTTGTACATCTGACAGCTTCAGTGCTGCATGAGCTATGATAACGTGAGGTTGTCGTTACACTTGTCTCTAGCCTGCAACTTAGTTAAAGGTAAGACAATAGTGGGACACCGGTGGGTCCCATCGCAGGAAACGTGTTAATTACTTACACGTTTATGTTATCAACAGAGATATTAAAATTGTTTAAATTTTGTGGTCAAATTAATTACTTACACGTTTATGTTATCAACAGAGATATTAAAATTGTTTTGATTTTGTTTCAGATCTGATCATGGCTACAAGGAGACGTCAATGTGAGAACAAGCCGGACGCTTTCTGTTATATTTGTGGATGCTTCACGCTTATTCGTCAAAGGCGTAATATAACATCGTTTCTGAGGCGTGCTTATAAAGCGTACTTTGACTTGCTCTTGGTGACCAAGACAAGAAATGGGCCCCACATATTGTGTGTCATAACTGCGAGGAAATGCTGCGTGGCTGGACAAAAGGGAAACGTAAGGGTTTACCTTTCGGAATTCCCATGACCTGGCGAGAACCGATGGACCACACAACTGACTGCTATTTTTTGTCTGGTCAATACAAAGGGCATTGGCAAGAAAAACAGACACAAAATCTCATATCCTAGTATCCCCTCAGCAATCCGACCTACTCTGCACTCTGATGAGCTCCCAATCCCAGTTTTTAAAGGATTTCTTCCATCTGAAGATGTGGGTAGTGACCAAGAGCAAGAGACTGCTGATGAAACTCAAGAAATACTTTCAGAATCTGGCGATCCTTCTTATGAGACCCCACAGTCATTAACTCCTCAACAGTTTAGCCAGCCAGAGTTGAATGACCTTGTGCGTGATTTGGGTCTCTCCAAAAATGCAGCTGAAGTGTTAGCTTCCAGGATGCAAGAAAAGAATCAGCTGAGCCATACAACTAAAGTGTCATACTTCCGAAATCGGGAGCAGACTTTTGTGCCATTTTTTACAGAGAAGAATATGTTTGTTTATTGTCATAATATCTCAGGTCTTCTCCAGGAATTAGGGATGCCAGTATACCATCCAAATGACTGGCGATTATTTCTAGATTGTTCTAAGCAAAGTTTGAAGTGCGTTCTACTTCATAATGGCAATGTCTATGCAGCTGTTCCAATTGGACACTCTGTGTATTTACGAGAGGAATATAATGACATTAAGACTGTAATTGACCTACTAAAATACCACGAGCACAACTGGACAATTTGTGTGGACCTCAAAATGGTTACTTTCCTCTTAGGTCAACAAAGAGGATTTACAAAGTACCCCTGCTATCTTTGCATGTGGGACAGCCGAGCTCGAGAAAAGCACTGGAACCAGAAGGAGTGGCCCATACGTGAGACTCTGAAGGCAGGTATGCCAAATATTGTCTACGATCCAATTGTCAGTCGAGAAAAGATCATATTTCCTCCTCTCCATATCAAGCTGGGCTTGATGAAACAGTTTATAAAGGCGTTGAATACTGACGGTGAATGCTTCCAACACATATTTTCTGTGCTCCCTGGTTTGTCCTTCGAGAAGATCAAGGCAGGTGTTTTGATGGACCACAGATTCGTGCACTTGTGCGTGATCAAGAATTTGCCAGAAAGATGAACGACAAGGAAAGGACTGCATGGCTTTCATTTGTGACTGTGATGGCAAACTTTCTCGGTAATAAAAAAGCTGACAACTATGAAACCCTTGTAGCGAATATGTTGTCAGCTTTTTGCGATCTTGGATGTAACATGAGTGTCAAACTCCATTACCTGTACAGTCATCTTGATAGATTCCCTGAGAACCCAGGAGCTGTAAGTGACGAGCAAGGCGAGCGGTTCCATCAGGACCTCAAGACCATGGAAGAGCGTTACCAAGGGAGATGGGACAAACATATGATGGCAGATTACTGCTGGAGCATTAAACGAGAATGCCCTGAGACAGTCCACAAACGCAAGAGCTACAAGCGGAAATTCATGCCTGAGTAGACTGCAATTGAGCTTTGCCTCCTCATAGTAGCAAATGTTTTATCTACTAATCAGTTTTATATAAATAAATTGAATTATAACTTTATATAAAATTGAATTTATATAAATAACTTGAATACATTTATACTATCTTGCATTTTCTTTTTTTATTACCCAGCTATATTAAAGAGTTTTATAACATATTTTATCACATATTTTTCATGATAGACAACGACGTCAATGTGATGATGACGAAATTTTGAGATTTTCAAATACCTTGATTGCAAAAAAAGTAGAGCACTGAGGAAAAAACTAACTTCAGATTTGAAATCAGGGCAAGAAATTATGTAATACCAAGTGTTTGATATAAATGCAACAAAAACTTTGTTGACCAGTGTTATCTGTCTTTTTGAAGTACATCGCATTCAGTAAGCATTACTTCTAGTGGTAAATTTGTTTGTTTTTTATTCTTATAACAAAGCCACTTGTTGGTCAGTGCCGTACCAGATTTTGGAACTATTTAGGCGATCAAAATGTTTGAAGATAACTTGAACAGATAAAGAAGAAAACTGTATTATAAATGTACAGCATTTCGACATACTTATGTCACCATCAGTGTGAAACGTTGTAGATTTCTAACAAATATTTTATCCATTCATTCCGTGTCCCTACTTTTATTTTCTAGAAAGTTCCTCGTCAACACATTACTATCTGATGCAAAAGAATCTAACATTTGTTGAATTGCAGCTCCTAACAACTTCACACCACTATTATGTCATCATATATTTATGAATATATATATATTAAGTGCTTCTTGCCAGGTTCTTAAGGATTAATTTCATTAGTTTATTTAGAACTTACCTTTTAGTTCTGATCAACAGTATATATAGAATATATTTTAGATTGGAAACCGGAGTCAGAAGCTTTGAAAGGGTTAATCATAATTAGGAACACATTTGTTTAATTATTAGCTACATTTTAACTTTCATTTTCTAAAATCAAATAATTACCTACCAGTAACTAAACATTTATTCTGTATCGCTTTTCACTGTATATATTTTTAAAGAAATAACAAATAAGCATATTCAGTGCCATGAGACACGCGGTAAAACAAAAACAATGTTATGTTATTCCATCAGTCATGACAGATGGAACTGCAATTATCGTAAGTTTTACCATTATTTACCTTTTAGAATAGTTTCCCGTTACTACAAACACTCTAAAAATGTTATTTAACATTTTCATTTTCTGCTATAAATAATACAAATATTTCTTCTAAATATAATATATTCTGTACGAAGTTTATAATATCTTCATTTCATGGTAAAGGCCCGGCATAGGCGACTGGGTTAAGGCGTTCGATCCGTAATCTGAAGGTCGCGGATTCGAATCCCCACCGCACCAAATATGCTCGCCCTTTGAGCCGTAGGGTGTTATAATGTGACGGTCAATCTCACTATTCGTTGGTAAAAGAATACCCCAAGAGTTGACGGTGGGTGGTGATGACTACCTGCCTTCTTTCTCTCTATTCTTACACTGCTAAATTAAGGAGGGCTAGCACAGATAGCCCTCGTGTAGCTTTGCACGAAATCCAAAACAAGTCAAACCGCGATACGCAATCCAAGATGCCAGAACCAGTGAATCAATAGATCTGACAGTTCTCTGATGATTAGAATAAAGTATATACAATACGATAAAATCCACCCTTTTGATACATTTAGCACAGATGTGCTCTTCTCTCTAAGCATTGTAACCACAATTGTGGCATAACACGGTCTGGCTATTTCTCAAAATCGTTAAGAATAAAGAAAACAACAACACTGCATCAAGACCTATTCTATAGTGTATTCACAATACAACATGTCAGAACTTTAAAACCTATAAACAAGGAATCATCAGTTTTACGTTTATACAATAAAGATGACCCACCGCCCAGTGTTACAGCAGTATTTCAACGGACTTAGAACGATAGAAACCGGGTTTTGATACTAATAGTGAGATGAGTACAGATAGTCCGTTGTGTAGTTTTGTGCTTTACTTCAAACAAAGTAACAAGTTTGATAAAGGATAGAACTTTAAATGAGTGTGTTTTAGGAAGTTACTTGGAAATGTACAGCTTTTTTAGTAGAAATGTTTCACAAGGGGAAAATGCACGAAGTTTTACAAAAACAGAAGCAAAGGTATTTTAAGAATAACCACACTCAAAATAAACTTTCATAATCACAAATCAGATGAAGAAATTATATCAGAGTGTAAAAACTTCACGTGCGTGAGATTCAATTGGAAAGTAATATTTGATTGTAAAATTATTAAAGAAGCCTACAAAGTTACAATAATTTAGAGAAATAATTAAAGATGAGAATATTAGTCTCACGTAAGTTTTCCCCATCAATGTTTGAAATATAAGTCTACGGAAACCTCTGGTTGGAGCTCTTAATTGAGTTTTGGATATAATTTTTGGGATATTTATGGACATATTGAATGTCACGAGTCACTCAAGATTCCAAGGTTCAGTGAATTTAAAATAAAAGCAGTGAGGTGTATGACCATATTTATACACAAAATATAGTCTTCAATATTGTATAAAAGCACTTACAATTTAAAAACCACTTATATGTATACTGTGTGTGTGTTTTTCGTATAGCAAAGCCACATAGGGCTATCTGCTCAGCCCACCGAGGGGAGTCGAACCCCAGATTTTAGCGTTGTAAATCCGGAGACAGACCGCTGTACTAGCGGGGTGCTATATGTATACGAAAGACTACTTTGAGGTAAAATGTTGGCAATGTAACGGATTTACTATTATGTATTTATTCTAATGTCGACGTTTGTTTTAGTTAATATATATCTAGAAATGCATGTAACTTACAGTGCTAAATATGTATTGCGAAATTCCCACCTATTTAATAAATTTGTAGAAGATTCTCCAGTGTAAGAATCAACAACGTGCTTTGTATGTAATATACTAGTGATTGATAGTATTGTTGCCAACTGAAATTTCTAGAATCTCCCCTAAAATTCATAAATCGACACGCCAAGAGACAGTTTATATATATAATGTTGGTCTACTTCAGTTAGTATGCTATATACCTCGGAAACCACAACTGCGACTAATGCTTATCAATCGGAAACTACACAATATTTAACTAGAAATGTTTACAGATTTCTAACAGTGCAAACTGTTTATATTCAGTGGATTAGCTTAGCATATTAGTATTTCTACGAGGACATTGTATAACTTCGGCTCTTAGAAATTAACGTGTTAAGAGATATCTAGCTTGCCGTTAAGTGAATTGTACTTCTATTTGGAACGGCATGGCCAGGTGTTTACGGCGCTCGACTCGTAATCTGATAGTCACCCGTTCGAATCCCCGTCACACCAAACATGTTCGTCCTTTCAGCTGTGTGGGCATTATATGTTACGGTTAATCCCATTATTTGTTGGGAAAAGAGTAGCTCAGTAGTTGGCATGGGTGGTAACGATTAACTGCCTTCCTTCTAGTCTTACACTGCTAAAGTAGGGACGGATAGCGCAGATTGTTCTCGTGCAGCTTTGCGCAAAATCCAAAAACAAAGTACCTCTATTAACTCACAATTAATTCGCTCATCGTAAACCGTCGATAAAATATTCAGTTGCAGACCATAAAGAAGTTTCAATATTGTTTGTAAAATTTTGTATATAAATCATTATTTATAATAACTGTTATTATAAATTTTGTTGTTGTTTGCATATTAAGACGTATTTTGTTAAAAAAGAAAACAGTGTGTATCACTCTTGTTGGCATTTATCACAAATTTGATAAATACTGATATTTAATTAACTTCTAAATTTAACGCAGTTTCACACTCTTTAAAGTCATAATAAGTAACATAATAAATTGGAGGTTCGTCCGATTTCTGAATCAGAGACAAAATTCGATCTAAATTCAAATTCAAATATTAATTTAATTTATATTTAGTAGCCAACAGGATATGATCATGTCTGATCATCAAAGTTTTCTTAAACTACCATCCCTCGAAGAAATAGAAAAATATAACAAAAGTAAATTGCTCAAAACTGCCAAAATTTTAGAATTAAAAGTTAAGAAATGAATGAAAAAAATACGTAATACATAACACAATAAATAGGAGGCTTATCCGAAAACAATTATAATACGTAACAGTATAAAAATGATGCATTATGTGTGTATCATCGCTTCTATCATCCAGAGTTTCTTGGCGGATTTCGGTAACTGGAAACTGTCCGATGGTGTACATGGATTATTTTTTTAAGATTTTTACTCGAGAAGGATAAAACACACATTCTGTATATAGAAATAGTTCAATTTCTCTCTTTTGTTTTAGAATTTTAGCTTCGATTTTAAATACACAAGTACTTAATCAATTAAATAAGTCAATTATTTATTACCTTTCACGAAGGAGGATATGCAATTCGCATCTAATGAGATCATTAGGGATTTGATAGTAAAAGTGTTAAAAACAGGGAACAGTATCTAACGTTCTCCTTTATACATTTTTTTATTCTTTAACGGTAACCCTCACCTAATTTAAATAACAACAGATTGGATTATTAATTGAATAAAGAAACAACAAATGTGTACGTTGAAGGTAATTATTTAAACTCATGGAATGATGTTGACAATTTATATTAACACAGA